>NC_056735.1:191771292-191818792 GCF_019279795.1 Protopterus annectens | reverse complement strand
TGCTATCAAGTATATTTGTCAGTACACTACTATTCACTACTCAACATTCTGACCACACTTACATTCTACCTGGGCCATGGGGCTGCTACAGCACCCCAACAGCTGTAGATATCAACAGAGCAATTGTACCCTTACTTTAGTTATACACATCAGACCTGTTTCTATAACAATTGCTTTACCTGTGGGCTTGTCCAGATGAACTATGTGAACATTGCAGTGCTGTTTCTACACATATTTCAGATTCACATATTAGTCACAGGCCCTGGAGTGTGTGTTGAGTCTTTCACATACATCTACTGGGACATTTTCTGTGTGCAGGTTTCTGGTCAAATGGGGAAACTATCCATGACAGTGTGACACTTGGGATTGTCTGGGCCAGACTGCAGAGTGTGGATATCTAGCTTGCATCTATTTGTAGAACCGGGGCTGATCAACACAGCAGTTGTACACCTTTCATAGTTATACACATCATACTACTCTTTCTATTCAGATTTCTTTACCTGTGTGCTCTATATGGAAAATGTATGTGTTGCAGTACATTATTTCTTCAATTCAGATTGCAGTTTACAACTGTAGAACCAGACTGAGATGTTAGTGGTGGCCCCTGGATTTGAACCATGCTGTGTACAAAATTGAATGACAAGCATAGCCCTTATCAGACTGAGCTACTGGGGAAGTGTTGTGTTTTGCTTGTGACATTTCTATCTAGTACATATTTTTGTGCGCAGTACTTTTATTATCACATGTTGCATTATTTGTTTCCCATTTTCAGTACATTTTATGCATACACAACAGATATCGGTGTATATTGGTGTCACTGTTTGTGAAACATGTGCACACTAGCTGGATTGCATATTTGACTGTTTTACAACTGCATACTGCAATTTAGATTCTGAAGTACACAGTGTAGGTTTTAGGTCTGCACCTGTTAGCCTTATACATTTCTCAGTACATTCACAGCTACATACGTCTGAAATTGAAAGGTTAATACAGGACAATGCTGGCTGACACAAGAAAAACACATTCTGATGAAAATATGTACTGTTGCTTTTTCCAGTTATTTGACATGCCCATTCTAAAGTATGCAGAAAAGCAGTGCTAAATCAGTTCACCTCAGTTAATGTATACTGCAGGACATACTCATTTCTATTTATCAGTTACAAGTGAGATGATGCACACCAGTGTTTGGGATCACCTTCATTAATTTTGACACACATATCTGTGTACAAGTCAGAACTCCTCAATTACTATTCCTGCATGATCTGCAAAGGGGAATGCTTTTCATTTCTAACTGTTAAAGTAGCCCTGACATGGCACTTTCTTGGCAGACTCACTCAGACACACTCATACATATTCTAATATTCCTCTCGTCCATATTGTACCTTGTTTGCTACTGATATCTGTCTTACACAGCAGCTGGGAATACTCCATTGTGACAATGGCAGCCTGACACAGGTATTTATTCCAGATGTTTGCAGCACAATTATATATATATATATATATATATATATATATATATATATATATATATATATATATACAAGCAGTACTACCATTACTATAATTTTGATTTCTTACTGCTAATAGTAGGGGTATTCTGTACTCACCATACTGCCTACACAGCCAGGCCAGTTGCTGTGCATGAGCCTGCACATTCTGGGACCAATCTACAGCAGCTGTATGGGGAGACATCACACATTAATCACACCTGCACAGTCACAAGTTGAACTTTTTCCATACTTAGAGATACATAAGACTGCATACTTACAGACAGGTGGGACATCCTGCGCTCGGGCTTCTTGGATCCATTGGTCCAAGACTGCACCCCTCCTCTGCTTCAGGTCATTATGGTGATGACGTACCTGCTCACCAGTGCGGGGTATGCCAGTGGCACTAGTGAGATCACGTGCAAGCTGGTCCCAGGCTTCTGCTTTGTATTGCAAGCCCTGGTACTGGTCCTGCAGCAGCCTGCCATCATGGTTTTTATCTAGAAGCCCAACCATGACCCTGGACTCCTGGATGCCACAGTGTTGCTCTTGGAAGTGCACACCTTCTCCAATACCAGCCATTTTAGTCCAGCTATGTACAATCCCAAATGGTTATGGCTGTATTCCAACCTGTTTGGTTTAAATAGGGCAGTTTTCCTGCACTTTTTCTTGATTGGCCAGTTTTAATATGCTGCACTATGCGTAGCTCTATGCAAATCCGCATAGCAATGCTTACACCAGCTAAGCAGAGCTGAATGCAGGTAAGCAATACATACACTAGCATAGCATTGCTTAAATCTATTTTTTTATTAACATTATAAATTGTTTTTTTACATTTATATTCTACACATTCCTACCTGTACTGTGCTATATGTGTGCCATAGGATTGACATCTATCATTCACATTTCTTAAAAGTTTATTAAATAATTTGGCAGAGGGTGGGACTCAAACCAAGCATGTTCTACATACTATACCATGGCAGTATCACTACACTACAGCAGCTTGATGCTGTTTTTTATCACAGTAGCACTTGTCTATCATTTTCAGGATTTCAGCCAAGCTAAGCATAGCAGTGAGCCACACAAACAATATGAGCGGCACTTAAACTTTGGATTTATTTCATGAAAAAATATATATTGTTACATTTTTTTTAATTTCTATTCCTTTCCTCTTGCCCTACTGTTTCCATGCATGTAGGGCAAGAGTGCATACATTTGGGGGTGTGCACTTGAAGGCTGCTGCCTTCTATTGATGTTTGTGGTATTTTTTTTTCAGTGTCCGTGGACACTCATTTACTATATAGTATTAGAGCCAGGCTCTAATATTATATAGTTTGACACTCATCCATGTCAGAAAGTTCAGTATGGGACTTTCAGAGTGAAGGGGGCATGTTTCAGGTGCTGGGACTGCTGACACACACCCCCTGCGCTCATTCCTAGTTTGTGTCCATTTAGTTTAGATAGCAGCGCGCCTTCATGCATATGCAAAGTGCGCTGCTATCCTAAATGGACACGAACCACTCCATGCAAGAATAGCCTTATTCTTGCATGGAGCTTCGTGAACCCAGGGCCTTCTTTTTTTCCAAGTTCCAAAACCTTAACATTAAGAACACAGAAAATCTAAATTTTCCAAAACTAATTAGTAGAGCAATTACGGTATTTAAAATAAGCCATCACAATTAATTAACCATTATATATTTATATCTATTTTCTGTAGAAATAGTTACATAGACACTACATCCTTTAAACCAAAAGCAAATAGTATTTACCTCTAGTGGTCACTTATTTCCAAAATACAATAGTTTATTACAATAATCACTGTCAGAATCACTTTGCTGGAAACCTGCAGCATATGTATTTTAAAGTTTATATCATGGATTGCCCTTCAGATGCTTTTACAATGATTTCTTTCCATTTTTATTTTTATAACTCTCAAATGTTTCAACAAATTGCACGTGGATTTTCTCCTCTGTTATGCCTTCAGAAGATTTCCTGCAACAACAAATAATGATACATTTAAGACTTTTCTTTTGATAGTCAACATATGTATTTAATATTTTTCAATGCTTCGTGATGTTGAAATAAATGACGGTTAGAGATATATATGGAAGTAGTACATTATGTGAATTGTAAATTGCCATGTCATAAAGATTTAATAACAGGTACTCCATTACTTTTAAATTACATTTACTGTTTTATGAAAAAGTACGAGCCTGTCCAATTGCATTAGCAACAGAGCTATTACTTAGAAGATTGTCCCTGTTGTATAAATAATCTGTTCAATCATATTACTCACAGAATTATATTCTGTGATGACCCTTGTCTTTTCTTAATTGTTCATATTATTAACAATTATATCAGAGTTGACAGACTGTTGAAGTTCATTTTCATTATGTAGGAAAGGTTTAATTTTATTGTCTCGCAAATCATTATATACCTTACCTAATTACTTCTCAAAATAACCTCAGTTGTGTTTCCTCAGTAAGCAGAATTTTATTTCACTCATCTTTGTTAGTTGCATTTTCCTACACATACAAACTGATTCCTTGTAATGTTACAGTGCTTACAGAGTAACACTCACACCTTTTCTATACAAATGCCATTGAAATGCTGTTTTTTACTGAATCAATGCAAAATACTATATCATAAAGATTAATACTCACAATAATACACCAACAATTTATTTTTGTAATGGGAAATAGCATTCCCATTGGCAAAAGAGACCAATGGATATTCACTATGTTGCCAAATAAAACTAACTCATCATCTTCAAAACATTTAAAAATATATAATGTTATTTGAAACATTTTTTTAAAGAAAACTTATGTCTCTTTCCAAGCCATGTACACACACATTTGTAAGTACTATTGTTGGGTACTCACAACAGTACTTTTCTACCAAAGATACTTTCCTTAATACCGAAATATACTTCAACTCAAAATATAGTTTAAAGAGTACTATACTGTTCAGTGGACTTAATCAGGCACCTTTCATTGTTTAAGGTCTCATCCCCTAATCTATGTTTGTTTACACTGACTTACTATATATGTATAGCCTAAGAGCTATTGTGCTGCAGTATTTGATATGAAGACATGGCACCTGTACTTTATTTTCATATACAAAACATTACTTTTAACAAGAATATAACCTCTTTTCTAGAGCTGCTTCTGCTATGAGGCCCCATTGTGGGTGCAAGGATACTCATAGGTCCATTACCGAGGGCAAGAGAGATTTTCCTGGAGGATGGCAAGGTTACATCAATGTGCTTATGAGCTACACAGAGGGGAAATCATAATAGTTGTGCTTATAAATTAAACCCCTACACTGAGAATTCAGTCTTGCTGGAAGAGTTGGTGAGAAGCTCAAGAGGATGTCAGCTAACAGCTCTAATGACATGGCATGACTGGGAGGAAAAGCTTTGTGAATGTGAACCTGCATGGTGAGTTGATGCTGGACTTCTATACAAGTCATGGTTTGCTCATACTAATGCCATACTCAGACACAAACTCATAACTGTGTGTGGTACTACAGTACCCTCAGCTGAAAAAGATGATTTGGGGCATTCCGTCAAAACTGAGGCTGAATGTTCTGGACACTTGTACAAAGAAAAGAAAGGGGAAATGTCCTCTGCTTAACACCACTAGATCATCTGATTATTTCATAGAACAGGGCACTGGCTAACCAGTCTTGGGAAACATAAATGAATTGTAAGGTGTAGTGGGAATGGCTTGCCCAGGTGTGTGTGCAAGATGAGTTCAACTGCTGCCTCTTAAAAAAAAAAAACAAAGATGCCAGCTACATCTTGAGATGGGCCAGAGCCATGGTGTCTGAATGGACCATGTGTAATATGCAAAAGACTGAGGTGTCTGTGAGTTGATGGCAACTCTAGACCCTCTGGTTGGAAACTGGAGATTGACAACATTATCAAGATGAAATAACTGGCCTTCTTCACACTGTTTGAGTAGGGCTGTCATGATTCAGCTGACAGGTGCTATTAGGTCAGGAAAGCCTCAGTAATTGTGAATGTCAAAACAAAAGCTGGAATATGGAGAAAGTTAGAGAAGATATGGAGAAAAGCATTTTATGGTGGTGGCCTAACAACACTTTGTAAGCAATATAATGCCTCACTAATTGAAAGTAGGTCTCCTTTCTTGATCATTATTAAGCAAGAGCAGGGAGGCATTTTCCACTAACTGCATGATGTTTGAGAAGTCTAATGGACATTTTATGAACTACTTAACACAACAAGCATGGCTTCCTACTAGAAGGCACCACATGAAATTTGTGGTGGTCTGGCAGTTTATGATTGATGGAAATGCCTTAAGGCTATATAACACTGTGCAATCCTTTAAACTATTATTTAGCACTATTCTCTTGCACCATAGCCAAATTATGGAACTCCCTTCCACCCACAATTACCTCCGTACCATCATGCACCCACTTCAAAACTTTACTAAAAGCGCACCTAAAAACATGCTGGCTATGCCCTTGCAACACCCACTCTAATATCACCCACCCCATCCAACCACTACCTTTCTTTCCACTCCAGTAACTACCTTGATTATAGCAAGCTCAGATGCTCATAAGCCTAGTACTTATTATACAGCAGGAACTTCTTATTGTAACATTTGTTAATGTCTGTTATGTACTTCACAGATAAACATTCTAGTTGTCTACTGATGTACTATGTTTTTCATCTGTAAATATGTTGTAAGTAATTGCTATGTTAAATTGTTAATCGCTGTGTAATCCAATGTAACTACTGTCTGTTTATTTTAACTGTGGAGCTTTTCTCCCTGGGCCTCTGCTGAAAATGGACCTACGTCCAGTCGGACACTCCCAGTCAACAAATATAAATAAATAAATAAATTTTAACCTTTCACAGTTGTATGAGATGGTCATATATTTGTTAATTTAGGATATAGCTGAATTATGGCCATGGCAAAGGCTTATGTGTGCATAATGTGGCATGCTCTACAGGAAATTATGTTGGAGTATGGAAGAGTGAGGCCACTGCTGTCTATTATCACATCTCTTTAAGAACACAGTAGGATTTGTCACTGCAGTCTTGCAGTTAAGTCAGTTTCATTCAAGGTGGGCAGTGGAGCCTACCAAAGTTTCTTCATGTCACCACTGTTGTCTGTGATTTATATTAATAGAATAATGAGATGCAGCTGTGTGTGAATACGTGAGAGGCTGTACACTTTGCACACTCATAGATGGCACTTCTCTACTTTGAAAATGAGCAGTTTTCTTGTTCTCATCAGATCATTAAGTATGACACACTCTTCAGAAAATATGAGATGATTGTATGTAGATAAGATGAGAATTAGTACTTGTGATTCTGAGGCCATAGAATTTTACTAGAAAGGAAGTAAATTGTGGTCTTCAAATGCTGGTGACATTACCCTTTAGTGAAGGTAGTTCAAATATCCTTAATTTTTATTTATGTTCAGTTTGTTAACCAGTAAAGTCCACTGGGCCATACAGAGACCGTTTTCAGTGGAGACCTGGGGAGAAAAACTCCTCAGTACAAATTTAAAGGAAATTTCTATACATTGACAATACACAATTCTCAAACCAACATCAAATAGATTAGTTAATGATGTTATAAATGTGTTTTCTTTATGAATGATGACAAAAGGGTATGTAATCTCTACATGCACTGAGGCAGGAGCCACAGTCCTGTGGGAGTCAACTGATCTGTCATTCTAAACGGGGACCGAGTTGTTGTGCAACACCATCGATTTACTTATTAAGCTAGGTCCCAATGCTCATAAAGAGATTATAAGATGAGATTGCTAAACAAAAGAATGAGATCAGAGGTACAAGCAGAGGAAATTACATTTCTTTTCAGTGTAACAGAGTTTAATTTCATAAACGGAGTGCAGAATTGTGTGATTTGGAAATACCACAGAATCAAATCACAGCTACTTTGGATTAAAAGGAACCAAATGATGACATCCAGACAAGCTGTTATAAGAGCTGTTTTATGCAAAACACATATTCAGTTGTTTAATTCTGCCAGAGGAAGAAGTAGTTTGCTGTGCCCTGGTTAGCTTACTGTCTTTTTAGCCCTCACCAGAAAAAGCACAGAGAAAAAGAAGTGTTTGTGTGTGTATGTGTCTTTCTGTGTGCGTGCATGTATGTGCAACTTGGAGAAAAGACTGAATCTGTGATATTACACACACCAACATTCAAATATTTGTAAGACATCACCTGATAAAGAAATATAGACTTTAAAGTCAAAGGGTACACTGCCAGGTGTATGAAAGCAGAAATGTACCCTCACTATGTAATAATATATGGGAGGAACTAGCACACAGGCAAAGTATAGCGAGAGGTTGTGCATACCCTTATTTATTTATTTGTTTGTTTGTTTATTTATTTGTTTGTTTGGAGCAGGTTGGTGTACTGACCAACAGTGCCTTTTTTCAGCCACAACCTTTTAATAACATAACTTTAAAAACTGTAAATGATTCAAGCAATAAACATTGTACATAATAAACAAAGCAAATCGACTTACATACACTGACTGTACTGCTATAACATAAGTTCTAACATATTAATAAGGGATAAGCCGAACAGTTATATGTTTATCCATTTATTGATTGATAGATTGATTGACTGGGGTTGTAGATCTCAGTGGACCATTTCAGGCTCAGCCCTGGGCTTACAACCAAAAGTAGATGAACTGAGCCAACAGCACATGCATCCCTAGTGTTCTAACACAGTAAGTATTAATAAGTTCTACTTAGAATGGAAAATGACAATTATTTAGCAAAAGACAAGAGTACAGATTTAATATAACACCTGTTCTCACACTGTAAGTATTAATGACTCCATCCAGATACTAACCCTATAAACTAGTTAAATGTGCTTCAATTTTAAGAAAAGTGAAAACAAGGTTAAGTAGAAGATTGGTTTAAGAAGAGAAGTGTCTAATTTACAACTATAGTCTTTGTTTTATTTTTATATTAATTGTATATCCTGAAAAAACTTGTAACTGTCACAAAATGTTCCACAATACTGATATATCCTTGTCTGGATTTATCAATTCAGCAATACCCATATTTGTGGGGACATGATAAGATGAAGTATTTAGGAGTATGGCTTTAAAAGGCTTTTATTATGGCAACTAAGGATATGTGGGAGGAGATTAAAGAAATGATAATACAAAAACTGAGAAACTGGAAGCACTTTTCTATTGATATGGATAGCAAGATACAAGCAGTGAAAATGATTGTTGTAGTCATTTTATTTTTTTATTCAGGTCAGGCATATTTTATTAACCAGAGGATAAGTTGTAGACAATAGTTAATAAATAGTTGAGGGAATTGATCTGGGTGGGGGAAAGGGTGAGAGTTAAGTGGATTAAGTTAATCTCCCCAATAAAATGGTTTAGGGTTAACCAGTTTTAAGGGCTACTTTAGGGCTAAGCAGTTAAGGCTCGTATACATAACACAAGCAGAAGGTTACAACTCAAAGAAGAAAGGGATAATGAGGAAGCAGTTGGGGGGGTCAAGAAATGAAGAAAGAGTAGGATTTTGTATGCAGATCCTTTAGGAGAGTAATAGCAACTATACAAAATATTATAGTCACAAAGTTGCCAAAAGTACTCTAAGAACTAAGCCAGCACAGAAAAGATTTTTACAATTGGGATGACTACAAGAAGGGATAAAAAATAGGCAAGAGGGGGCTGAAATTTACAGGAGAAAACTAAAAAAAGGACCCAGGTATTGGAAACAAACAACTAGAGAGGGAAAGGCTGTAGAGTGGGATGCGGTCAAGATGCTGTTTGGACTGCAGGCTAGGGACTGCCTTCCCTAAGGACTGATATCAGAGTGCAAAGAGGAAGGGATAGGGGATCACTATGTTTAGTGAAACCAATTGAAAGACTTGCTCTGGTAGAGTTTTTAGCTGAATCTATAACAGAAGCTTCTGTCGAAAAAGAGACAATTAGTAGGGCATACAAAATATTGCATGAGAACTTTTAGAATCAATCAGAAGAGGTCAGAAAATATGGGAAAGAGAGAAACTAGAGAAATCAATTTACATAGGAACATTGGAAAGACATAATGCATATGTGTGGCTCCTAAATGTTCAATAAATAACAGAATGTTTAGGATTTTTAATTAAAAGTATTTGCATGGTTGCTTTTATACCCCAAGCAGATTTCAAAGAAGTTTTCCTTAGCTAGATAGCAAATGTTGGAGGTGTGATGGGGGAAAAGATATAACTGGGACCATGCTTTTTAGGAGTATAATCAGTTGGCAGATTTCAAAAATATGCTACAGAGTACTCTGTCAGAAATTTTGGAAGAGCAAATGGCTGTGTCTAAAGAAAATTATTCTTTTAAACTGGGACAGAATGGGCAGGATTCACGAAGCCTCCGTGTAAGAGTTATAACTCATACACAGAGGCTGCAGTTAAACGGAGTGATGTCAGCATGCTCTGCATATTCATGAGAGCATGCTGAATCACACTTAAGGCCAACACGGTCCGTGTAAGACAGTAGGGGGCGTGTCCGTAGGCCAAGCCCTGTAAGCAGACACGCCCCCAGAAGAGGAAAAGTACCCAAAGTAAACACCCACGACAGAGTCCACGGAAATGTGAATAAACAGAACACAACACATGCCCCCACAGACTATGAACAGAAAACATATAAATAAACACGTTTTATATATTTTTTTAAATTGTAAAAATGTTTAACCGTGAGTGCGCTCGTTTGAGCGGGCATGCCCGTAGCGCAGCTACTGTTAGCAGTCAGTAGGAAAGCATATAAGAACTAAATATGCAAAATAAGCCAGGAAGCAATAGCGTAGTGGTAGAGATGTTGGCTGAAGAGCAGCCATTCATGGTTCGAGCCCCCACAACACCAATTTTTTTTTTTCAAAATAAGCAGGAAACAAGTCCCTGACAAATATGTACACATAAAACCACAATTTATGTAAAATGTAATGAAATAGCCCATTTATATTGAAGACATGTGAGGTAACAAAAGAATAAAAAATGCCAGATGTGCTCATAGCTGAGCTACAGTTTAACAGAGTGAGTGCATCTGCCAGTAGATGAGCAGTGGTTTAACTGGTGCAAAATGAGTGCCCGTAGCTGAGCAGTGGTCTAACATGCTAAATCTATGTGCCCCTAACTGAGCTGAGCGTAATATGCGTGCCGATAGCCAAATGAGGCTTAAACCAGCGTACCCCATTTGCGCGGAGCTGCGCACAGCGCAAACAAGCTAACCGACGGGCAACGTTGAGCAAGCCGTATCAAAACTGCCTTTACACAGACACACCCCTCAGCATGTCTAGACAGTCATGAAAAATAAAAAGCAGTGGCCAGGTTCGAACCCGGGATACTATACACCATAGTCAAGGTACAGAACCACTAAGCCATGACAGCAGTACCTCAAAATGCAATAATAGCTAATATATAGGAATGAATACAAACTACAGCATGACAATGCAGGTTTACTGAAGTTGATACAATTCCAAAATGGCCAATCACAGATATGTGTGGGAGAAACGGACTATATAAGCCCCATAGGCGGGAATACACAACATAAATGATTGTAGAACTGACCTGCAGGCAGAATGACAGGAGTAGGATAGGGTAGTTGCTTCCGAGCACAGAGGTGGGGTGTTGAGGAGTCCAGGTACATGGTCTGGCTCCTAGTCCCTAATCATGAGGCCCAACTCATGCAGGGCCAGGTCCTCTGGGGAGCATACAGGGCCGAGGCATGGGACTGGTTGGCTCATGATCTCACCAGTGCCACAGGGATTCCAAGGACTGGTGAGCAGGTCCGTCACCACCATGCAGACCTGAAGAGATGCAAGCAGGACCAACTGAACCTTTGGATCCAGGAGGCCCGGCAAACACCCAACGCCCCACTACTGAGTAAGTAACATTTAATTATGTATGTAAGAAATTAAACTAGCTGATATTATGGAGATTTGTATTCCAATATTACTTCATTTATATTACAGCTGCAGGTGTCCGTTCTGCGAACCGCAGAGCCTATGGCGATAGGCTGGTGCGGTTGCGCCACCAGGCAGGTCAGTAATCCACTACTAGTAACTGTAAAGAAATATAAAAGTATGACAGTCAGCAAAAGAGTGCAGTGTAGTCAGTAAGGAATAAAATCTGCAAGTAACAGTGTGAAAGTGTCTGCAAGTATTGCTTGATTACAAAAGTGTGTTTCAGCCTGTAAGTTAAACCGAAAAATGAAACTGTCTGACATATATTCAGAAATAAAATGCCCTACCTGTAAGAAAATAGTACACAACCTGCAGCAGGCTGAAAAGTATAGCTGCAGAAGATGATGAAATCACATGTGTGAAATGTATCCCTGTGGAAATACTGAAACATGACAGAAGTGAGACTGCTGGAAAGGATTGTAATAACTACAAAATGTTCCACAATACTGATATATCCTTGTCTGGATTTATCAATTCAGCAATACCCATATTTGTGGGGACATGATAAGATGAAGTATTTAGGAGTATGGCTTTAAAAGGCTTTTATTATGGCAACTAAGGATATGTGGGAGGAGATTAAAGAAATGATAATACAAAAACTGAGAAACTGGAAGCACTTTTCTATTGATATGGATAGCAAGATACAAGCAGTGAAAATGATTGTTGTAGTCATTTTATTTTTTTATTCAGGTCAGGCATATTTTATTAACCAGAGGATAAGTTGTAGACAATAGTTAATAAATAGTTGAGGGAATTGATCTGGGTGGGGCAAAGGGTGAGAGTTAAGTGGATTAAGTTAATCTCCCCAATAAAATGGTTTAGGGTTAACCAGTTTTAAGGGCTACTTTAGGGCTAAGCAGTTAAGGCTCGTATACATAACACAAGCAGAAGGTTACAACTCAAAGAAGAAAGGGATAATGAGGAAGCAGTTGGGGGGGTCAAGAAATGAAGAAAGAGTAGGATTTTGTATGCAGATCCTTTAGGAGAGTAATAGCAACTATACAAAATATTATAGTCACAAAGTTGCCAAAAGTACTCTAAGAACTAAGCCAGCACAGAAAAGATTTTTACAATTGGGATGACTACAAGAAGGGATAAAAAATAGGCAAGAGGGGGCTGAAATTTACAGGAGAAAACTAAAAAAAGGACCCAGGTATTGGAAACAAACAACTAGAGAGGGAAAGGCTGTAGAGTGGGATGCGGTCAAGATGCTGTTTGGACTGCAGGCTAGGGACTGCCTTCCCTAAGGACTGATATCAGAGTGCAAAGAGGAAGGGATAGGGGATCACTATGTTTAGTGAAACCAATTGAAAGACTTGCTCTGGTAGAGTTTTTAGCTGAATCTATAACAGAAGCTTCTGTCGAAAAAGAGACAATTAGTAGGGCATACAAAATATTGCATGAGAACTTTTAGAATCAATCAGAAGAGGTCAGAAAATATGGGAAAGAGAGAAACTAGAGAAATCAATTTACATAGGAACATTGGAAAGACATAATGCATATGTGTGGCTCCTAAATGTTCAATAAATAACAGAATGTTTAGGATTTTTAATTAAAAGTATTTGCATGGTTGCTTTTATACCCCAAGCAGATTTCAAAGAAGTTTTCCTTAGCTAGATAGCAAATGTTGGAGGTGTGATGGGGGAAAAGATATAACTGGGACCATGCTTTTTAGGAGTATAATCAGTTGGCAGATTTCAAAAATATGCTACAGAGTACTCTGTCAGAAATTTTGGAAGAGCAAATGGCTGTGTCTAAAGAAAATTATTCTTTTAAACTGGGACAGAATGGGCAGGATTCACGAAGCCTCCGTGTAAGAGTTATAACTCATACACAGAGGCTGCAGTTAAACGGAGTGATGTCAGCATGCTCTGCATATTCATGAGAGCATGCTGAATCACACTTAAGGCCAACACGGTCCGTGTAAGACAGTAGGGGGCGTGTCCGTGAGGCCAAGCCCTGTAAGCAGAACCACGCCCCAGAAGAGGAAAAGTACCCAAAGTAAACACCCACAACAGAGTCCACAGAAATGTGAATAAACAGAACACAACACATGCCCCACAGACTATGAACAGAAAACATATAAATAAACACGTTTTATATATTTTTAAATTGTAAAAATGTTTAACCGTGAGTCTTTCGTTTGAGCGGGCATGCCCGTAGCGCAGCTACTGTTAGCAGTCAGTAGGAAAGCATATAAGAACTAAATATGCAAAATAAGCCAGGAAGCAATAGCGTAGTGGTAGAGATGTTGGCTGAAGAGCAGCCATTCATGGTTCGAGCCCCCACAACGCCAATTTTTTTTTTCAAAATAAGCAGGAAACAAGTCCCTGACAAATATGTACACATAAAACCACAATTTATGTAAAATGTAATGAAATTGCCCATTTATATTGAAGACATGTGAGGTAACAAAAGAATAAAAAATGCCAGATGTGCTCATAGCTGAGCTACAGTTTAACAGAGTGAGTGCATCTGCCAGTAGATGAGCAGTGGTTTAACTGGTGCAAAATGAGTGCCCGTAGCTGAGCAGTGGTCTAACATGCTAAATCTATGTGCCCCTAACTGAGCTGAGCGTAATATGCGTGCCGATAGCCAAATGAGGCTTAAACCAGCGTACCCCATTTGCGCGGAGCTGCGCATAGCGCAAACAAGCTAACCGACGGGCAACGTTGAGCAAGCCGTATCAAAACTGCCTTTACACAGACACACCCCTCAGCATGTCTAGACAGTCATGAAAAATAAAAGCAGTGGCCAGGTTCGAACCGGGATACTATACACCATAGTCAAGGTACAGAACCACTAAGCCATGACAGCAGTACCTCAAAATGCAATAATAGCTAATATATAGGAATGAATACAAACTACAGCATGACAATGCAGGTTTACTGAAGTTGATACAATTCCAAAATGGCCAATCACAGATATGTGTGGGAGAAACGGACTATATAAGCCCCATAGGCGGGAATACACAACATAAATGATTGTAGAACTGACCTGCAGGCAGAATGACAGGAGTAGGATAGGGTAGTTGCTTCCGAGCACAGAGGTGGGGTGTTGAGGAGTCCAGGTACATGGTCTGGCTCCTAGTCCCTAATCATGAGGCCCAACTCATGCAGGGCCAGGTCCTCTGGGGAGCATACAGGGCCGAGGCATGGGACTGGTTGGCTCATGATCTCACCAGTGCCACAGGGATTCCAAGGACTGGTGAGCAGGTCCGTCACCACCATGCAGACCTGAAGAGATGCAAGCAGGACCAACTGAACCTTTGGATCCAGGAGGCCCGGCAAACACCCAACGCCCACTACTGAGTAAGTAACATTTAATTATGTATGTAAGAAATTAAACTAGCTGATATTATGGAGATTTGTATTCCAATATTACTTCATTTATATTACAGCTGCAGGTGTCCGTTCTGCGAACCGCAGAGCCTATGGCGATAGGCTGAATGCGGTTGCCACCAGGCAGGTCAGTAATCCACTACTAGTAACTGTAAAGAAATATAAAAGTATGACAGTCAGCAAAGAGTGCAGTGTAGTCAGTAAGGAATAAAATCTGCAAGTAACAGTGTGAAAGTGTCTGCAAGTATTGCTTGATTACAAAAGTGTGTTTCAGCCTGTAAGTTAAACCGAAAAATGAAACTGTCTGACATATATTCTAAAAAAAAATGCCCTACCTGTAAGAAAATAGTACACAACCTGCAGCAGGCTGAAAAGTATAGCTGCAGAAGATGATGAAATCACATGTGTGAAATGTATCCCTGTGGAAATACTGAAACATGACAGAAGTGAGACTGCTGGAAAGGATTGTAATAACTACAGGTAAAACATGTCAATAAAGCCTAGAAGTAAGTACCATCCTGAATAGTAAAATGAAAGCAAGTGAGAGAGTGTGAGAAAGTGTCATGAATCCAGCAATACAGTAGTAATAACCCCTGAATAAAGTATACTGCAGTCAAGACAGAATGAAATGCATGTGAGATTCAAAACCAAACAGCGAAATCTGTTCAAAGTGTTGCTGCATCTGGAATGTGTATCCCAAAATCTGGATATGTTGCTCTCAGTCTGAAATATGCAGATAGGATGATTGTCTGATATACCAAACATCCACACTTGTCTACAGCTGTATAAAGCAAATGTAGCAGGATGATGTAGCTGAACAAAGCTAGATATGAATGTGTATGAAGAACACTAAAATGTATATTGATGTTGCAGTAACAGTCCTATCACCAAGTTGAAATAGTTATCATATAGGAAACTGTAGTTAGAACAGTAGTGTGTATATAACTGTAGCTATTAGAAATGTACAGCATATGTATTGTTATTCGAAGGTGTTAATATTACTTTCTTTAACCCACCCTATAACCACATATAACCCATTCCACGTGAAAATGGTATGTGCAATCACAATTAACACCCCTGGAAGTTTGTCCTGTTGGGTCATATATATTTGCATGTCCGTTGATGCATCTGCCCTGTTCATACATCCGCACCTGATGGCCTGTTGCCATCAATTAACCCTGCATGTTGTTGGACTGTGTATTTCTGTTCAAATTATGCATGTGTTATGCACGCTGTTCAATGGTGTGAATATCTGGGTGTTTGGTTAATGGGAATACTAATGCATGCTGTTACAACTAATTGTGAATGGTATTATATGTCACTAACCCAAACTGTCATGACATAATGCAAAACATAGGACGACAGAGAAGGCGGGTTCCAGCGGACCCACCTCTCCCACCTCAGCTGGCGAGTGCACCTGGCACTAGTGCCGAGTCTGGACCCTCTTCCGGTGGCCCTGTGCCACCTGCGGGTGGAAGCACTGCAGGGGATGGGGCTCGCCCCCCCTCTGCAAGTGTGGCCGGAGGAGAACCACTACTCACCCGCCGTAGCGTCCAGACTGTGGTGCGTAGGGAGATTCGGGACTCTGTTCTCGAGCCTCTACGCCAGCTCGAGGCACGGGTGGCGCAACTAACGGGCATGCCTGTTGCCCCGCCTACACAGCCCCCAGCACAGCCCCATCCTGGGCAGTGAAGGAATAGTGGCAACTGCCTATGGGTGGGGATATCAGTTCCACTGTTGCCATCTGTGGGCTCATGGGCTCTGGATATCCAAACCTCCGTCCCCGTCAATTGTGTAACCCCCCCACATGTGTCATACACCGCCCCTGTATGCGTCTTGTTTGTCTTGTCTGTTTACCTACCCAACCTACCTCCCCAGCTGTACCGACTTCCTTCACCTGACATACCACTCTCACCTGAAAAAAAAAAAAAAAAAAAAGGGCACTCTGCACCCACAAAAAAATTTCACCCCATACATAGCTGCCCATTCCACACACATGTCTGCTGGACATGGAACCTATCAATTACAATTGGCTGTACAACAAGTATTATTGTTGTCCTGACACCTCTCTCAGGGGTGGAAGGTTTCAAATGTCACACCAAATTACATACATATGCACAGCTGTTGCTGATGAAGAAATGGGCAGCTATGGGCCTTACCTACATCCCTCCTGCACATCCCAAGCTTGTTTCCCTACTGTCTTACCCTCTTTGTGACCCCTTTTTCACCACTTTCCTGTCTCCCCATTTTCTTTTCTTTCAAAGAAAATAGCGGGTGTGCCAGAGTAAGCACCGTTAAGCGGTTGTAAGCGGGTGTCTTGGCGTGTGCGCTGAGCTAACGCCAGTGCGCATCGTGAGCTCAGCAAACCAGCGCTAACCCGATTACAACTGCTTAAAAGTGCCTTAGTCACTTTGATTGACAGGTCCTGTACTCAGTTCAAAAGCAAAATAAGATCCCACTGTCAGTCCCGAACCCAGGACTTTGGAAACACTAGTCTGTATGACCTACCACTAAGCCATGACTCTTATACAAAAACATTGTGCTAAAATAAATATAACATGTAATAGTAGGGATGAATGTAAAGGGAATATAGGATGTGTAGTACACAAAGCATGTCATTTAAAATTACTGTCAAAACTACTGGATTTCCATAATAGTAGTGTGTGTGAACAGAAACAGCCATGCTAGTTGGCAGCTTGTAGATAAAAAGGTCAGTTAAAGTACATATATAAATGTATGCATATGTACATACATACATATATATATATATATATATATATATATATATATATATATATAAATATATATCTATATATAGTTGTAGGAGTCAATGTGCATACACACTTGCTACAGGGAACATGAGAGAGGAATGGAGAATTGTGAATATACAACACAGCCTGAATCATGAGAGAGATACTAACATTTACACTCACAGAACACTGTCCACAGCATACCAGCATGGTCCCCGCCCTCACAATCTGAAAGGGCAATGCCTATCCCACATACCCTTTTATAGCACTGACCTGAAATCACAGTGAGAACTGCAATCAGTACACAACTGGCTGTATGCAATTAGCAAATGCTGGCTTACAATTGGTGCAGAGGCCATCACATGGACCTATGCAGATACCTACAGAAGCATCCAGTGCTAACACTCCCCACATGCAATACATTCATTGCATTGTCTGTAAGCAGACAGGGGGAGAGCGAGAAGTGAGAGAGAGAGAGAGAGAGAGAGAGCAAAAAAAAATAAATAAAAAATTAGACACTGTGACTCTGTCACCTGAAGCTGTCAGCACTGACAGTAGCAGCAGCAAGCAGAAGCTGTGGTAACGCAACCAGCTGCGACAAACAGAGGTAATGCAAAGTAGCAGGTTAATAGTATGCATACTGTGAACCCTCCAAATGTGTCATAGGTCTGTATCCATAGGTATGTCCATGTGATATGTTGTGTGTACGTAGTTCCACCAAAAGGGGATGACCATACATTACATGTCAATCAGTCTTAGGCCATGATCCTGGCAGCAGTTGTCTGTGCGTTGGCCCAGCAATGGCTGTAGTGACTGCTTTGAAAGGTCAGCCAGGTTCAAAAGTCAGGATCAGCCCATCCCAAAGGCACACTGGCTGGGAACAAGTGTCTGCAGGTACCCGATGTCACTGCATATGCATCCCATACTGCATAATTCCATAGCTTAGCAGACCAGGCCCGTTATGCATATGATGTGGTAATTCCCAGGGTCAGTCGAGGTGCCTCCTTAGTGGTGTGGGACCACTGTTACTGTATGCCACTCTCCAGGTACATATCCTGTAGTATGGCCAAGATAGACTATCAGTGCTATATGCAGTTGTATGTCCTCTCGGAGTGCCGGTAGCACACATCCAGGGGTACCACGAGGTCACAGTGATGCTGTGTGTTCTTCTCTGCTGAGGGCGGCCCTCACCTGGACATGTGAGATGATAGGGAGGTTACATCCAGCTGGGATAAATATTTTAAAGGTGGGGGAGAAGGAGGGGAATACGTGCACCGAACATGTCTGCAAGATTGTTGCCAATATCCGTGTGTTTGGTGAATGTTAAGTAGGTGTGGATTAACACAGAGCATATCTGAGGCATGTGGTCCATATGTGTAACATAACTGAAGAAGGCCTTGTGGTCATCCATAGTGTTTGTGTCCATTTCCCTCCCAGAGTAGGCCGTGGCCGTTGTTATGACGGACCGTAGCATAGTACCAGTGCTGACCACAGATGCCTTCCCTTAATGTGAATGTGCTCTGTCCTGCAGTAGCCTCCTGCTATTGTTATACAATCTGCCTCTGTCTGGGGTCCACCGGACAGGATGCCTAACCTTTGTGCATAGGGTCTAGGTTAGAAATGTGTGTGCAAGTTCTATGCAATCTGTGGCATGTCCGTGGTAGGCATTTGCAAAGGGGTCAGCAGTGTGACTTGTGGCTTCCACTGGCCCAGTGTGCTGCATGGATACCATCTCAGTCCCAGCAAGTGAATAACTGTCTAATCACATACATATCAAAGTAGTCTACTGTGCTGGTGGCGGTGGTGCGATATGTATATCCAGGCCGAGTAACTTCTGTCCACATCACAGTAGTGGACGGTGTCCCACATACAGTACCTTGGGATGAACCCCCAGAGTGAGGTTGTGCATTGCACCTGTCAGTGTGTGCTGACCGATGGGGCATGCTACTATGTTGTGTGGAATGTGGCAGGTATTGCTGCACAGGTGTTGGCTGAGCACTGATATCTGGCCATGTACCTGTGTATCCACCATGACACACACACATGCAACATATGGGAGTAGTAGTATATCACTACACATGAGTATCATGTATAGTATGTGTGCCATATATTGCTGACATGGTCTGCTGATATCCTGTTTGTGTTCTCTTCCAGGGAGATGGCACAACAGTGTAACCCCGCCTACTCTGTGGCGGAAGATGAGGAGATCCACCAGAGCCTGGTGCGGGAGTATGACATCCTGTTTTCCCGCACCAGTCAGAATCAGCAGGAGAGGGCCGCACTGTGGCAAGACCTTGTCCGTACACTGCAAGTACGACATCACTGCAGTGATTTAATCCGAAGTGTCCGGCAGCGTGCATCAGATATCCACAGGCAACAGGTCGCAACAGGAGGTGGGGTGGCCACACATCCCCCCCTCACCAGACTGAAGGGGCTACTCCTAAGTGTTGTGGCTCCAGCCCCAGAACACCAACAGCAGTACACCTGCATTATGATGGAGGTTGGTTCCACACAGCAGCACGACATGGAGCATGCAGGTAATATGCCATATGTACACCTGACTGTTATGTACACTGTATCATATGCAATATCAATGGCACAGTTGTGCCCACTGACATTAATCTCATCATTTCTGCAGGTCCCTCCAGGGTTACAGCAAGACAGGCCATCCATGCTGGTGAGTGTGTTTAACATAACCTATAATAGTCCTGATAATGCTAGTAACAGTAGTGTAACTCAGTAGTGCTCTGTGTGTATACTGCGGGGTGTGCATGTGTGCATGTGTGCAGGTGTGCTTGTGCCCATGTGTGCATGTGTGCATGTGTGCAGGTGTGCCTGTGTCCACGTGTGCATCTGTGCATGTGTGCCTGTGTCCACGTGTGCATGTGTGCATGTGTGCACGTGTGCCTGTGTCCACGTGTGCATGTGTGCATGCGTGCATGTGTGCATGTGTGTGTGCATGTATGCATGTGCCCATGTGTGCATGTGACCATGTGTGATTGTGTGCATGTGTGCATGTGTCCATGTGTGCATGTGTCCACGTGTGCATGTGTGCATGTGTCCACGTGTGCATGTCTGCATGTGTGCATGTGTGCATGTGTGCCTGTGTGCATGCGTGCATGTGAGCATGTGTGCCTGTGTGCATGTGTCCATGTGTGCATGTCTGCATGTGTGCCTGTGTCCATGTGTGCATGTGTGCCTGTGTCCATGTGTGCATGTGTGCATGTGTCCATGTGTGCATGTGTGCATGTGTGTATAAGTGCATCACTGGTAACAATGTCTGGAGACTGTAAACTGTGTTTCCTGTCTTCATCCCACAGGTTCTGGGGCTGCTCTGGTGACCTGCAGCAGGGAACCTGAATCCTGTGCCACAGCTACTGGTAATGATGATATTTGTGTAATGGTACAGGAAGGTGTGTCAGGGTCTGCCATTGATCAGCCAATTGACAGTACACAGCTGTCAACCCCATCATTGCGCACAGTCATCCTGCCTGTACATCCTTTGTCACCATTGTCCATAGGTGATGGACAGGATACAGTGGGCATATACCAGGGTAATGTGGTACCTGTGGCACATGCGTCCCCACACAGCAGCCATGGGCAGGGTCCTCCGATGGTGCCACACAGACAGCTGCCCATGGGTTCTCGTGGGAGCATCCGTGGGTGTACTGCCTCTGGCCGACATGCCCAAAGAGGTCTGTCAACCTCAGCTATGTTTCAGACTGTCATGCAGGCACAGTCACGTATGGAAAGGTACACCAGACAGGGTCTGAGGGAGCTGAGAGCATGTCGCACAGCCATGACAGACAGTATGCGTGACATTGCGGATGCTATCCGTAACTTCACCGATGTCATAGACAGACATTGTGGGGACATATTACAGCAGTTCCATAACCAGATGTCCATGAGCCAGGGCAATGGTGGGCATTTGCGGCGTCGACCTGGCCGTATGCCGGCAGCAGCAGCAGCTGGCAGTCGGTGCGGATGACAAACAGGCTCACGCATGCCCCCATAGTGCCAGCAGCAGCCCCAGCAATGCTGGGTCTGTGCTGTCATTGGAACGCCCCAGGAGACCACGTGCACGTGGCTCTGTACAGTCCCGACAGGGACTTGTGTCCAGTCAACACACTCCCGCTTCTGATGACAGTACCCAGTCTGGCTTTGTACTGGATACGGTCCGTAGCACCCCTGCCAGGCACAGGTACCGTGTCCGTGCACACAGACACTGATCTGTATGGCCTGCCAGGTGCAGTCTGTGGCTGTCCACAAACCCCTGTATATGGCAGCCATGAGGTGGAACTGTGTGCATGCATACACACATGCGAAATGTTAACACCTAGGGCAACCACATACACGCACACACTGCACCAACACTGCCCCACCCTGTACTGCTGCCCCTCACCAACACACATACACACACATGTCAATTGGTGGTATCAGTGGCTGACTCAGGCATACCTAATCCACACCCTGTGCATATGATGACACTGTGCCACCTCCTGCAATCTCCAACATCACTGCGGGAACAGGTAAACACATTGCTGATGCACAGGGTGACTACATAGAAGTGTATTAGTAGTATCATGTTGGTAACAGTACAGTGTGCTGTTATGACTGTGTGTTTATCCCAGCATGCCTGCTGCAGTAACTGTATGAATGTCCTGAATTGTTATCTGCACCCATAGTACATACCAAAGTATAACAGCTGCACATAATTGCATGCCGGTGGTAAGGTTGTCAACAGATAGCTGCATACATGGGTAGCACAGGGGGAAAGCTAACGCAAGTAGTGATATGCAATGGTGGACATGTACAGTAATGGTGTCAAGTTGCCCACAACGACTATGCCATGTAGATGTTGGCGCATGTAGATATGTGTGCAGTTCCAATGTAATCCAAATCACAAATAAGTATGACATAATATCGGTTCTACCATGGGCATCTGCGCTGCGCATTCCTGGGTACATGTTGATAGTGCCTACATATTTGCATTGTTACTTACTGTTATTGTTACCCCTTCTTTGTTGTATAATGCACTACTTCCAGCCCTGTTTACTGTAGCTTTGTTTGCATGCATGTTCGCTTGGGGTCCCCTGGAACACTGCTTACACCTGCAATGCTGAGTTACAGTGCTTCTGTAGACTTCTAGTGACATCTGCATAGCGTACGATACGTATGTCAACTTTACACATGACAGAACATCACTGTCTGTCCTGTACGCATGTACATTGCCTGTGACACATTGCACATGTCTTACCTGGCATTTACCCACATGTGCAGTCATATATGTCAGTGCTATGAAACAGTAGCGGTACACCCACACATACACACCTTCAGTATGTTGTTCCCCATTGGCCCTATGCGTTGGTACTCACCATGGCAATCACACTACTAGGGTAGCATGTGCAAAGGTAACCTGTGAATCGCCTCTATGGTCCAGTTGTGGTTTATGTGAGTCATGTGTCATTGTCATAGCTGCCACATGTATGCAGTCAGCCATCACCCTTGGCCAGGAGCATTACAACACATGTGTGGGATGCCACCACACAGCCAATCTGGGGACTGGTCTCTCTGAACCCAGTAATGCCATACCCTGTCAGGTGGCATGTCATATATACTACATCCTGGACAAACGTCAACCCCAATCCCTGCTGCTACTATTGATAATACCCTGAAGATGTTCCTGATAGTTTTGACCAGTTCTTTACTGAGACATTTCAGGCCCTAGCTAGCCATCTACCTCCTAGCTCCCTGGTCCTGAAAGTAGCACCCTAGAAAACTACTTGCGTCCAGCTGCCAACCAGTCGCCACTTCACTTCTCCGTGCCTTGATTGAAACAGTGAAACCCACTACACTTTCTGCTGATCAACTCCCTGCCAAGTACCTATCAAAACCAGATGATGCTATTGCTTACCCCGTCTCAAAGGTAATCAAAGGAACCATGTTAGAATCTAACTTTCCCACCATCTGGAAAATGTCATATGTAATCCCACTTCACAAAGGAGGCAGCTCTACTGAAGTCTCCAATTATAGGCCAATAGCTATACTCTCTCCACTTGCAAAGATTATGGAAACTTTCGTCATAGACAAATCATGCACCACCTAATCCAAATTCGCATTATGGCAGACACTCAGCATGGCTTACGTCCTCATCACAGCACTACGTCAGGCCTCCTAGCCTTTACTAACACCCTAAGCCATACTTGCAACAATAATTATATATCCGCAGCCCTCTTTTTGGATATTTCAAAGGCATACAATATGGTTGATCACCAACTTGTACTCTACACCCTGCAAAGATTGTCTAGATACTGTAGCCTTCCAATGGTTTCAATCCTACCTGCATGGTCGACAGCAGGCTGGCCTCTCGCAGAACAAACTCTCTAACCTTCTACCTAACACCCTCAGAGTACCACAAGGCTCTATACTAGGGCCCTTGCTGTTCTCCATCTTCATTAACGACCTTTATACTGTCATCCCAAAAGTCAGCTGTATCCAATATGCTGAAGACTCTACTCTGATCTGCTCAGCCACATCTCCAGTAGAGTTATGGTCAGCTACCCAGACCACCTTTAATACAATAGAAAACTGGCTTTCTGAACATCGTCTGATCCTAAATCCCAATCAAACTAAACTGCTGTTATTTCACCAACACGTAGGTCTACCACTTTCACCGTTACCATAACATCAACTGATGGCACAATAATCTCCCTGACCCATCTCCGAAACTATTAGGTGTCATCATAGACAATAATCTCAAATGTGACCTACATGTTAACCAGATTATCAAAGCCATCAATAGAAAACTAGGGTCACTTTACAGAATTAAAGCCTTCCTAGCCCCTCCAGCTAAAGGTGCCATAGCTCGCTCACACCTTGTTTCACCCTTCTGTATGCATCCCCTCTACTCTCGAATATGAACAAGACTGTCCTTAACAAACACTCAATTTGCTACAACCACATTGCCAGGTTTGCCACTGGGCTGCCTTTTAGGACACATCATTGCATCAATCTAAATCAGCTTGGCTGGCTTGCAATACCCAGCCTAATACAGTATAACCAACTGATTATGGCCTATAAAATCCTCTATAATCCAGACAATACTCCTGCACTTCAAATATTATCACCCCCTATAACAATCCTAGACTGCTTGATCCTCTAACAAAGTACTACTTCAGACTAGCAAGTTTAATAACACAGCCGGTGATTCTCTCTTTGCAAACCCTGTAAGTAGATCCTGGAACTCACTTCCAGCTGATATTACCCTACTGTCCACCTTAGGTCAATTTAACAGTAGACTCAACATTTGTCACTTAACTGGCTATGTCAATGTATCAAGCCTGGCTAACTCGAATGTGTAAAATCTGTGAACCACTTTACTGTGTAATTTTAATTTAATCCTGACTTGTGCTCAGGTCTAACATTAACCTGTGGAACATGTTTGACTTGCTTACTTATGTAATCTCTGTAAATAATCTGTTTGTAATATGTAATGCTAGTATTATGTAATGCTGTATCTGCTACCCTCGTAGCTTGTCTCCACGGGCCTCCCCTGGAAATGGACATGCATTCAGTTGGACTATCCCAGTCAACAAATGTAGGATAAATAAATAAATCAATAAAATATATTACTGTGACTACAATACCAGTCAGACATTGACACATACTGACAGCATGCTGAACACACTGGGGTATACGTGGGGACTCAGAATAGCAGCCTGCCTGGGCATCACACACCTCTGCAGCTGGCACACAGGGATATGTTCCATCGGAACAGAGCACATGCCACACATGGCATGCACATCCCCTGTGCCACACATTCACAGCCTGTAGGGCTACACAACACACCTGCTACAGACGTGTCAGGTACCTGTCTTGTGTGCTGCACTGGGGTCCCGCTCAACAGGCTGTATCTGGTGAAGGTCACAGTGATATGCCTCAGGGGCACTATGGTCCACCACAGCACACATGCATACAGGTCAGTCAGAGGCATGGACAGATATGACTCACTCATTGACCATGCCAGTATGGCTGCCTGAGACATACCTCCCTGGACTACATGATACGGAACATAGAATGGATCTCTCAGCATGTGGCACAGGCCAGTATGAGCCTGATGTTGGTTGCCAACATACCCTCACCAGGTATTTTACCACTATATGTGGGAAGAGTGTTGTATGTCTACATTATGCTCAGTCTCCACTGTCATTCATAGGGTATCCACTGGCTGTCAACGTGTGCTTACATGCTAGGGAAGCCACAATGATGTGCAAGGGTCATCTTGCATGTGACACCCATGGCCCGATGTATAATGGCAAAGCTCCTTGGTACACACATACTGCCTTATGCTGCAGGACATGGTTTACATAGCGACCTCCATGAGTATCACACAGGTTAGGACACTAACAGTGCTGCTACACAACAACAGCAGTGTACACCGGAAGATGCATGCACCAGACACTGCCCTCAGCACGGTGAACTGCAATGTCTGTGCAGTACCAGATTCATGATTCATGGCTCACAGGTGTTACCCATCACTGACAGGTTATGCCTCATACCATGCCTGTCGTCCCCTACACATGTAACACACATGGATAGGGGGGTGGTATCCCAAGGTAACACAGATACACACACCTCCAGGTTGTTGGCACAGCACAAACCATCAGGGCCTACTCATGTGCAGCTGACAGTGTGTCGGACTGCCATCTGGTTCATAGCCTGGCACACACAACCCTCCCATACACAGGAAGACCACCTATCCTCCATAACAACACTGGCAATATGACAGTCTCAAGAACTGTATTTATATGGCCGGACTGCATCCAGCCAAATATTGTGTGTGAGCATTACTGTAGCTGCAACACACTAGTTGAAGGGTTCACAGCATGTGGTTACCGAATTGCAGTGGAATGACATGTTACCACTAACACAACAGGTGGGAACATGCAGCACATGTACATCAACTGCATGTACACTATATGGCCCAGACCAGATGTGTATCCCCTGCTGTAGGTCTTTCACCATAGACACCCACACTGTATAGGGACATACCACGTACGGACCCTGCACAGTAAGACACAGTCATATTGGTATACATTGCAAATACCATTTATCCACTTGAAGCATGTGTCAGACATGGTAACTACTGCAGGTCACAGGTATTTATGTGTATGTGTCACACACATACATCATGTGTGCAATGCCATTGCTGGTTTAGGCAATGGCATGCATTGTTACGATAAACACCCACACAAGGTCATACTGTGTGACACAACCACGTGACAGTTGTGGGTTACCAAAACATACCTATCTGTACTCTGACAATGGTAATAGACACAGTAGCAGAGCACACTATTGGCATTACTAGCCAACTAGCCCTGTTTGGCTGTGCTGATAGTGTGGTGACATCCCTGTGTTTACTGGGGGAGTATGCAGCATCTGGTGTATTGTAGTATTTGCCAAATGGATCTGTGCACTCACACTTGCATTTACACACACTCTACTACCCCCACACACATGCACACTTGCCATTTGCAGGATTCATTCCCCTACCTAACTAAGTCATGACACGTGAGAGAGACGCATTAGCAAAGTGCACTATTCGGTTTACTAGATAGTTCCTCTTCTCTGGCTATACTTATAGGGTGCTGACAACATCAGTATTTTGAAAGGGTAATGTGCATCAGGTAGTGTGATCTCCTGATTGCCAAAACTAACATGTTTTTCATACGGAAATGCACACACACAAACTCCCCACATCCAAACACACACACATGCCATTTACAGGTTTTAAACTCCTACCTAACTACATTACGATACTCAGGAGAAACGCAGTAGCAGAGTGTGCTATTCACATTATTGGGAGGCTTCACTTCTCCTGCTGTACTTATAGGGTGCTGACATCATCTATGTTTAGAAAGGGGAGTATGCATCCTGTAGTGTGTTCTCCCAGTTGCCAAAAGGGGATTTCCCTCACACAAATTTGCACACGCACAGTAACCCCCCTCATCCAAACACACACACTTACCATTTGCAGGATTCAAACCACTACCTAACTATGTTATGACACTTAAGAAGGACGCATTAGCAGAGCGTGCTATTCGCATTACTGGGAGGCTTTCCTTCTCCTGCTGTACTTATAGGGTGCTGACATCATCTGTGTTTAGAAAGGGGAGTGTGCATCCTGTAGTGTGTTCTCCCAGTTGCCAAAAGGGACATTTCTCTCACACAATTTTGCACACACACAGTAACTCCCCTCATCCAAACACACACACTTGCCATTTTCAGGATTCAAACCACTACCTAACTATGTTACGACACTCGAGACGGACGCATTAGCAGAGCGCACTATTCGCATTACTGGGAGGCTTCCCTTCTCCTGCTGTACTTATAAGGTGCTGACATCATCTGTGTTTAGAAAGGGGAGTGTGCATCCTGTAGTGTGTTCTCCCAATTGCCAAAAGGGACATTTCCCTCACACACACTAACCCCCCTCATCCCAACACACACACTTACCATTTGCAGGATTTAAACCACTACCTAACTATGTTATGACACTTGAGACGGACGCATTAGCAGAGTGTGCTATTCGTGTTAGTGGGAGGCTTCTCTTCTCCTGCTGTACTTATAGGGTGCTGACATCATCTGTGTTTAGAAAGGGGAGTGTGCATCCTGTAGTGTGTTCTCCCAGTTGCCAAAAGGGACATTTCCCCTCATACATATTTGCATACACACAATAACCCCCCCTCATCCAAACACACACACTTGCCATTTGCAGGATTCAAACCACAACCTAACTATGTTATGACACTCGAGACGGACGCATTAGCAGAGCGCGCTATTCGCATTATTGGGAAGCTTCCCTTCTCCTGCTGTACTTATAGGGTGCTGACATCATCTGTGTTTAGAAAGGGGAGTGTGCATCCTGTAGTGTGTTCTCCCAGTTGCCAAAAGGGACATTTCCCTCACACACACTAACCCCCCTCACCCAAACACACACACTTGCAGGATTCAAACCACTACCTAACTATGTTATGACACTCGAGACGGACGCATTAGCAGAGTGCGCTATTCACATTACTGGGTGATTTCCCTTCTCCTGCTGTACTTATAGTGTGCTGACATCATCAGTGTTTAGTAAGGGGAATGTGCATCCTGTAGTGTGTTTTCCCAGTTGCCAAAAGTGACATTTCCCTCTCACAGCCTTTCACACACACAAACCCCACTCACCCACACACACACACTGAACATTTGCAGGATTCGAACCCCTACCTAGCTATATTATGACACTTGAGGGAGACGCATTAGCAGAGCGCACTATCCGAATTACTGGGCATCTGTTCTGCACCTGTAGTATTTCTAGGGTGCTGACATCTTTATTTCCACAGAGGTATGTAGATGTAGTACTACCTGTCAGGTGGGGGATAGCATATATATATGCATTTGCAGCCACCTACGTCACGGTCAGATATGCACATCGCACTGGCAGGTTATGTTCTATACCATGCTTTGGGACCACAGGACCTGTAACACACAACACAACCAGTCCAGAACACCACACCCACATCCAGGACACACACTTAGCTTCTCTGGGAACAGTGCCAGGATATGCAGATATTCACATACACCATTCCAGTTGTTAACATCAGGTACAGGCATATTGTGTGTGAGAACTACTCAGGCCTCTACCACTTTACCCTACAGCCACTACAATTTGTGGGTCCATGTGCTATGGCAGAACCACACACCACAGCCACATGGGTGAATACATATTGCACCTGTCCATCTGCAACGTGGGTACTCACTGTTCCACACCAGAGGTAGACCACCATTGTTGATATCTGACCATACCCACCTTTCCCTGGACATCCATATCTCATCTCCACCCCCAGGCAAGGTTGTCACTGCACACAAACTGTGTTTAGCACAAGCAGACTCTACACTTGTGTAGACTAGGGTGGATGACTTCAGAGGACCCATGCTGGAGGACTATACTGGCCACTCAGCATAATCCTTGACACTTGCATCCTATGAGCATGTGTACAGTTTGCATTGGTCATGCTATCCCACATATACCCATGACTGCGCCACAACAAGACACCTGTCAGCTGTACACCGGCCATATATGCGTCATTCAACAGACAGAGTGACCTAATACATTGCAGAGCTGTAGCCCACAGAGGGAGGACATCTGTGGACAGTCCCAGCATGGCACTTCATTCACACATACTCATTACAACACAGTGTTGACAGTGGAATCGTCCAGAGAATGCAGATAGGGCTCCCCTCAGTCTGTTATTGACGGACACCTACTGTCAGAGATCCTCAGCAACCCTCTCACAGCACACACCGACAACATGGCTGTGGCTTAGCACATTCAATCCCTGAGACCTCCACGGTGCCCTGCTTGACAGAGGCACAGCTCACTAGCCTCACATGTTGCCTTCTGTGACCTACTTTACAGTGGCACGGTAGCCTACTATCCTGGGGATGCAGATGCCAAGCACACTCTGGCTGAGCTGTCATTCCCTGGGGCAAGAAGCCTAGTATTGACCTCTACACCCATATGTTCAATTGTCGGATGCACAATATTTGTTGTGCTGTTCTACTGTTTGCAGGTCTTTATTGCCATAGCATTCCCTGTTCCTATGACCAACTTGTGTATCTGTGGCAGATGTTTGCATATGACGGCGATCCACTATATCACTTATGTCTCTGTGGTCATTTACTGTGTGCACTGGGCTGATTGCTGTGTTGTGGTTGGTTCCTGGACTGACACGCACAAATACCAGATATGTGTGGCCAACTGCTACGGAGATATGGCCTAAGTGTGTGAGCATGCCCAGTTCAGCCTTTCCATGGCATGTTGTCTGACATATGCCTCATTTATCAAAGTGTGCGAGCATGCCCAGTGTGAGCTTTCCATATGTTGCACTCTGAAGTCCACCACATATTTGGGTGTGTGTGACCTTCGACATTATCACACGTTTATGATTGTGTGCTGGGTGTCATGTTGTGTACTAACTGGCCAACTGCTTTGTGTCTGCCACAACAGGGATTATACTGTGCCTGCAGGAATTGCATGAGATACTTTGCAGACAGTTCTCAACATACTTTCATAATGACCTAACACTGTAGTACCGTATAGTGTACTGGTTCGGTACTTTCACTGTGGTGGACAGTATCCTGGGCTTTAGTCCTATCACTGCTTGACATCTTCATAGTGAGCACAAAAGACTCTGTAGGGGCCAGTTGTGCACATATGACCATGTTGCAATATGTTCAGATATGGACTACCTACACCAGGCTCATCCAACATTGCTAGTGTATTCCACAACATGGGTGGACATTGGCAAACACTAGCGATGTTCCGTAGGCCATTTCTGATGATAGTCACAGGGTGTGTTTGTCCTTCGACACACATTGTAACTGGAGTTTGCCATTACATATGTCATGGTTGGTATACTGTGCCTCTGTCTACCTCTGACATAACAGTGATACCCAGGGTAGCCTACCATCTCCCATAAACTCATCAGGATGCCTCTTGAGGGGTGTCGATATGTGGCACTCTGGCTGACCTGTACCAGGAGTTTACTGAAGTGTGGGGTGCCTTCTGTGTTATGGATCATTCTGTACAGCTTGTCCTATGTATGTCAGTGCTGGGGTTCAGGTCTCTCATGTGCATAGCTCACTGCCATTCAGATTGTACAAGGTGCAACATGTTCATTCATTCCAGGTTGGACATGGCTTCATACATCAGGCACAGCTTTCCTGTAGCTGGGAAGGATGGCGGTGTGTGGGGCTGCAGTTTGTTTACTCAGGCAACACATGGCATCTGTTCATGCTCTTTGCTACCCCTGGTGGGGTATTGTTGTGGACTTTACAGTTGATGGAGGTGTCTGCTGCGGTATTTCCCACAGGGGCTATTGTAGTCAGTTGTGATGCTGATGGAGGATGGCTGCAGAGCCAGAGTGAGTTCCCCTTATCTACATCTGCCAGCCTTCATGTTTGGGTGGGTATATGGTACATGTTTCTGAACACTACAGACACATGTTTGTCCAGGATATTTATCACCTTTTGTACCCAGGTCTCACATTACATGTTAGGTACCTCATGGGTTAACACCTGTGTGGTAATTTGTGGGCACTTACTGTATATCCACGGTGGTTGTCTATACACAGTTCTGCGATTAGCTTGCTGACATGGCTATGGCTACAGTTGTCTGTTTGTAGGTGGCCCTTTTGTGGGTTGCTTGTGTCAGCTGGGGGTCGGATATGGTTGGCTGTTTGTACTCCTCTGCATACATGCTCAGTCACAGTCCTTCCATGTTGGCCTATACCTATGGGACATGTATACAGAGGGGGGGTGGGGGGGCCAAGACCAGGCCTTGTGGGATGCCACTCATATCCGCTTTGTAGTCTGACATAGATGCGGCATGTCTGACCATGTCAGTTCTGTCCTTGGTCTGCTTTACAACCCCTCTACTGACATAGGGGTGTATATTTAAGCTGGTGAACATATCCATACTGAACACGTATGGTATTGTCTAGAAGCATGTGCACGGTCCAGCTACACTGTGTGGACCACATAGCCCTCATCAATGACCTTAATGACTGCTTCAAATTGGTCAGACATGTTTAGGGGCCGTTTCTGCAGTTACAACAGCCACAGTGTGCAGGGTCCAGTATCAGTAGGTCCACATTAGCCTTCTGTCTGCGGTATATACTGATCCTTTCCATAGCTGTGCAGAACAAGCTTGTCAGGATCCTGGGGTGGTAGTTTGGAGTATCCATTCAGGCAACACCTTTGTTGTGATGGACCACTGTTATTGTACACTGCTCTTTGGGTACATATCCTGTGGTAAGGCTGACATTGACCAGTAGTGTGATTTTGCATTCCATTACTCTTGGGGTCCATGTTGGCCTCAGCACAGGACACCATCACATACCTTTGCTGCTGTGTGTTCTGCTTTGCAGATGATGGCTGTTACCTCAGCATCTGCAATGTCAGGGGACCATCTGCTGGGATAGGTATTTTGCACTGGGGGGGGAGGGGGCGATTGCACTGCACCTGACAGGTTATATGTTAGCAATATGTGTGTGTGTTTGGTATGTTGTTTGTAATATCTGTGTGATTCGGAGCATATCTGTGGATGCCCAACATGGTTCCTACCATCAGTTGGGTATGCCTTGTGATTATCCATAGTGTCCTGTACGTTTTGTATCTTCATAGGTTCATGGGTTCATAGTAGGCTAGACACCCTAGGCCATTAGTAAGCCTAGCTAGAGTGTGTGTGTCTTTCGCCACCCCTTGCTATGTTCAATTATGGCCATTTATGAGGCTCTTCACTGTGCCTCTGTCTGGTCATGACACAGTGGGGACCCCCAGTATACATGTGCGGTCATCCATCCACTAGGCAATATTCCTGTTGAGGGGTGTCAGTGAGGGGCTCTGCCTACCATGTATTGGATCCTGTTTCTGGGTGTGGGGAGCCTATGGGTTATGTATCTGTCCCTCCAGCACATCTTATTTCATTATGTGTTGAGGTTGACATCTGTGACTCTCACAGCTTCAATGGCTTTGATTTCCTGTGGTGTAGCATGTCCATTACTCCTGTGTTGGACATGGCCTGGTACAACAGACATACAATGCCTCTGTGTAGGCAGTGTGTGACTGCAGTCAGCTGGGGTGTCTACAGCCAGGCAGCATATGACATATATTTCACACCCTTTATCCTGTTGGTGGGGTAACTATGAGGTCTTCTGAACCGCTGCAGGTGTCACGTATGGTACATCCCATATGACTCATTGTACTAGATTATGGGTCTGATAAGGGAACAGTACAGCGGCACAGTGACCTCTGTTGATGTTGATGTGAATCCTTTCATGATACGGTGTCCAGTATCAACAGTCTTCATAGCCACATTGGCATTGTGGCTGTCACATGACAGATTAATGTCGACCTGTGTCCCTAGGTCCCTGATGACTCCTTGCATACATAATGGTTTGACACCTATGTGGTACTTTGTGTACCTTGTCTGGTATTTGGTGGGACATTCATACTGTCCAGTGTCTTCGGATGTCTGGGTGGGGTTCTTGTGTGTGAGAGTGTGGTCTGTCACATGCTACAGACTGTACAGCAGTTTTGACTACAGTTATGTGCACATGGGTGGTGTCCGCTGCTTTGTGCATTGTCAGTTACCTGGCTATATGGGTGTCTGTGCTGCATATGGATACTCCCCTCCTTTGATGTCTTGGTGCAGGTGTTGGGGCCATAACACATGGTATGTGGTATAACCTAGTAGCGCTGGTGTGCTATCACTAGGCCTGCAGCAGGCTTCTGTCACTGGACAGGCATCAATGTTCTCCATAATGGGAAGTGCCTCAGGGGCATGCATATTGCAGTTTACACATCTGGCATTGGTCAGCATTACCCTTATGTTTCCTACCACTTATGTTTTCTAGGGTGGTGGGTAGTCTTTTGGCCTTGCCTACATACGGCTCTATGGAGGGCATAGGCCTTATCCAGTATCCAGACGCACAGGGGTAACAGCTGACAGCCACCCCTGTAACAGCAGCATGGCTTGTCATGCTTGACATCTCAAGCAGACACACATTACACCCTCTTGGACTGACAGCTGTAACTGTGCCAGCTGTTAAACATGAGCATTCTGTGTTTGTACTGTGGCATCATTCTTGGTGAGGGTTGGATGCTGCACACAGCCAGTGTCGTCCCGCCCTGGGGTACATACTCGGAGGGACCATCCATGTCTCATTTGATGTTGACCAGGAAGGTACATCTCAGGTAATTCACACCAGCATGGACATTGAGTGCATCATATTTCTGCTTGCTTTGGGGTGACCTGCGTACTTGTGTTAAGTGGCATTTTGTGGCAACCTACAAGCAGCTTACTCTACCCTTTCCCTTGTTCAGTCTGGTGAGTGGGACAGCTGTGTGTCTGCCTATACAGACACCTATTACGACTGTATCAGGCATGTTGTTTCTCCTTCGGGCCTGTGACTGTTTGGCACACCAGCTTTGCGTACTATTCATTGCATGTGCTATGTTTGAAGGTTGTGGTTGCTTATGATCTACTTTGGAGGCTTCTGTTGGTGTGGTGTGTTTGGTTTACAGTTGTGGTAGGTCTATGTGGGACTGGGTTTGTGGTGTATGTGGTTACCTTCTCCTCCTGACTAGTGTTGACAGTACTGGGTTGTTGGAGCTCAACCTCTGGTTTGGATACATGGATGCATCTATCACATATGTTTGTATTTATTGGGGGGTGTTGTGGTTGTCTGTGTACTTGGTACTGGCGTCACATTGCCTCTGGATTCATAGATTATACTTGTTGTGCTGGACTTAGTGGATTGTATGTGTGGACATATGTTGTTGCCATACTACTGGTCAGTGATTACTTCCCTTTTATGTTTGCTCTATCATGTGGTAACTTCCTCATTCTCTTGCATGGTTTGGTAATGGCTGGAGGCCAACATGCCAGATGCCTGCGTGTATGGCATTGTGTGTTGTTGTTATTTGTGATTGCATACGCCAAGCATTCCTGGCTGTGTTCATGGAATGCCTGTATAACATGTTCTGTGGTGTGTCCCATATTCTGCACTTGCACAGGGCCTTTTGTGGATTCAACATCGGTTTTGAGGGCTGCAACCTATACTTTACACATGTTTTTCACTGTGGTATTCTGGCCAGGGACTGGGGTCAGGGTGTGTATATCCAGTGTGATTACTCTATGGTCTGGTCTTACCAGTGAGGGGTACACTTCTCATCTTGCCATCCAGTACACATGTTGCTGATTATCACATCCAGTATGCTTACCCTCTTGTGGGAGTAGTACATTGTTCCTGGGCATTTTGGTTTATGGAATCTGGGTAATTTTCTCCTACTGTGTTGGTGCTAGTACAATGCTACTGGTGTATGTCTGGGTATTTTCAGTCGAGCAATATAATATGGTTTGGGGGGCTTGATATATTCATGTATTCCGACATAGGCCAGGTGCTGTTCCTGGTATTAGGACAGTGGTCTGCAGCAGGCTATATACTGCGAGGCAGTTTTAGCCATTGGTATTTGACCATGGATATTCCATGCTGCTTCTTGTTGTGGTACCAACATGGGAGTGTGGTTATCCTTGCCATTTCTTGCTAGTCACCCTCCTTTTGTAGCTTGTTCCATGTTTTGCAGCTGTACAGCACAGTATGAGGTGTGACCTGGTAGAGTTAGGGTGCTGATGTGAGCCTTGCCCAGTTCTCTATTTCAGGACTGGTATCTACATTCTCCTTACTGTGTGTGTTTACACTGCACACATCTTGCTGTTTATACATCTGTCATGGGGTAGTATTACATCTAGGTTCCTATCCCTTGTAGAACCTATGAGGTTGGGTTTGTGTTTTGAGACTTACCTATTCAGGGCATGCTGTGGGTACTGACAGCCTTTGCCAGTATCCATGGGGCATGGCATGATAGGTGCACGCCACCCCTAGCAGGTGGTGCATCATGTCAAACTCTGCATATCTTCCCAGCCTGTAACACATTGGCTCCCCTTTGACTGACTGCATTACTTCAGCCAATTATTGTACTTGATCTTCTTGTCTTCAAGGTGTGGCATCATGCTTGGTGAGGGTGAGATGTTAGGCAGGGTCTTCATGTTTGCATATACTAGATGGTGTTACATTGCTTAACACATGGCAATCATGCCTCAGGTGGTGCTGCAGGGCTGCCTCTGTCGGATGCACATACTACACTCCCTGTACATGTTTGAGAGCAGGTTGTGTCATGTTAGGCATCCCTGTTACTATATGAGTGAGTCAGAGAGGGGTATCATTCCCAGGGTTCCTACTGAGCCAGTGTATGTGCTATGCGTTGCCTTTTGCCAAGGCCAGGGCATACTGGGCATGCCTCCTTCTGCCTACTGGGGCAGGCTCAGGTTGTTCCTCCTCCGAGTCACGCTCTGCCTGTGATGGCCTTGGCAATGGTGGGGGCTGTTTGGCCCGGCCCTATGCTGGTCCTGCTGCAGCTTTTTTGCAAGATCATATTATGTAGCATAGCACATACCATGACAATTTGGGTACATGTAGTTGGTGTGTACTGCAAGGCTCCACCAGATGTGTCCAGACACCGGAACCGTGACATGAGCAGCCCAAACACACGCTCTATTACATTACGTGTTTGTGCGTGTGCCTCATTATGGCGTTCCTGTTCAGGTGTGTGTGCGTTTCTGATGGGTGTCATTAGCCACGGCTCCAGTGCATAACCTGCATCCCCCACTAGGTGTCCGTGTGGGATGTCCCCATTGGCAAATGTCTGGTACAGCTGCGTCAAATGCCAGATATGGGAATCGTGATAACTCCCGGGGCAGCCAGCACACACATTCATTATTATGCCTTGGGCATCACACATGACCTGGCAGTTGATGGAGGGGAAGCCCTTGTGGTTAATGTAGGCCCTACCCCACTCACCGGCTGGTGCTTTGATGCGTATGTGCGTGCAGTCTATTGCACCCAGTACCTCAGGGTATTCTGCTATTTGCTGGAAGAGGCGCATATTGCTGGCCAATACCTCACGGGCATTGGGGAAATATACATGATCACCGAGATGTGCTGACATGGCATCCAGGAACTGGTGTAGTACCCTGGAGGCTGATGCCTGTGATATCCCCATCATATCGCCAGTTGGTCTCTGGAAGGTACCTGTTGCTAGTATTCTTAGGCCAACACATACCTTGGTTTCCACTGGGATGGGTTCCCCTCTGTTGGTTCTGTGTGTGAGACGTGGCCTGCACAGCTCGACTATTTGCTGCAGGAGGTCTCTGTCCACTCTATAGCACTCTACTATCTTCAGCTCATGTAACCCGTGGTAGGTGACCCTGGGCCTCTACACTCTTCTCCGTCTCCTCATTGTGGGTTGTCTGGCATTATCTGCATCGTCACCACCCTCAGCAAGTCGCCTATGTCTCATTATGACAGCTATGGCAACCCCTAACATTTCTGCTCTGAGTGAAGCTTTTTCAGTTTTCACTTCTATTAGCTTACTCCTGTCTTGCAGTGTCTCTTAATGGAAACATCCTGCACTACTGTTTGCAGAGTTTTAAGTGCTGGGCTGGGCTGCTATTCTGCCTGTGTAATTGCCTGCTTCTAATTATTTTCACCTGCTAGCTTCAGCAGTTATCCCTGCTAGCTTCCTATTAATTCTGTTGCTTCCTTTTCCTCTGTTTCCTCAGGGGGGAGCAACGTGCATACTATCTGAAACACGCTCACAGTGGCTTACAGGCGCTCGTGCTTACACGGTTCAGAATCTACTTATTCGGGTTTACAGCGTACACCACAAACACTGTTACACGTCTGCCAACAGCCTCCAACATACCCAGACTGCCTTACACACGCGCACACCCACGCAAACAGTGTTAAACATGTCCCAACACGCTCCCACATGCTCACACTGGCTTACACGGGTGCACCCTGTCCTACTCGCGCTTCATGGTGCGCACACGTGCGCATGCACGGCCAGCAAGAAACTTTGGTGTAGGTAACAGTGTACACCTTCCATTTCTTGACTTTCCATGACTTATCTAGTGGCACACCTCTTTCCATGATCTGTGCCTGTCATCTGTCATGTTACACTGGCCTCCAATGAACTGCTCATAAATACACTGCTGGATGAGTGTTCTGACGAAGTTCCAAGCAATGTATGAAATGAAAGTGCTCAAACCAATAAAGGAAATTTTGTGAATTTGATTGTCAGTTTCTGCACTACAACAGGCTTTCATTTCTGTACATATAGCCACTGACAGAAATTAAATGGTTCTACTTCCTCCTCAGAAATCCATCAGTTGGATTCAGACTTTATTAAGATGACTCTGTATATACTGCAAGACAAGGAAAATCAATTAGATCATGTTATTGACTTCACTGCTTTTGCACCTTCTCTGTCACCTACCAACCAAGCCAGCTCAATCAACCATATTCCCTTTCCATTCTACCCTCTTTTTCCTTTCTTTGTTCTACTGAAAGAAATGGTTGGAAAGTTCTTTTACCCACATTTTATTTGCCTCTGGTCTGGTTCTCAGCTCCCCCTATCTGCAACTAATGGCCAGGAAATCAGAGCAGGTTGCTGTGAGAACTTTCTGCAAATCTTTCTCAATGCACTGTGACTTTATAACTCTCCCATTTTAATGTCATAAATATTTTGATCTCACCTGTTAGTTATCCATAAACCTCATCAAAATAAAGGCTCACCTTCCAGAGTGAACCAGCATGAACTTAAGTCACCCTGAGGCTGTCTTGCTTCTCCTTCCTTAATTGAACTGCTAGATGGAGATGTGCCCACCATTTTAATATCTTAATGGTCTGTTTTCAGGATTTTACCTTCATTCCTTGTCCTAAAACTATCATAGTATAATACATTTACAACTAAAGTGGCATCATCTAGTTTGCCCATACCAATTAATTATAAGCTCATTGGGAGAGTAAGTAACAAGTTTCTATTATTTATGTTAATTAATTATCTACTTATTAATTCACACTGTCTGTTCCACCTCGCATACATGAAGATTGTCTCATCCTTCAATATTTAATCTCCTATTCACCACCCAGTTACCACAGTCAACCCAAACAAACAAATGAAATGTAACGAAGCACAATTAAGTACCATTTAATGTTTTTGGTTCCTGCCTTATCTTCGTCCAAATGTTAAGTATATTAAGATCATTACAATGATAGTATCTTCTATTATGCTTCCAGAGACATCAACCTCCCTGGTTAAAGACCAGATTATTAGAATATTGAAACCTGACAAAAGAAATGGGTTGGTGTTGATGGAAAAAAATAGATTATACTGGAGCTGTGTTTAACATTTTACTCTGGTAAATATAGTCCAACATCATGAAATGAAATCAACATACCGTACAGAAAGGTAGATTTATATTTAGAAGACCTGTTCCTCCAAGGGAAAATTTCCTTTGATGAATACAAATTTTTATCTTCAACAAAACCAAAGGTTCAAACTATATTTGAGATTATTAAAGTCCACAAAGACCTACCTGGACTTCCCTTTAGACCCATCTTGACAGCATGATTTTCTAAGACATGGCCTTTAGCCATCTACATAGACAGAAAATGAAAATTATTATCTCAGTCAAAAAGTCATTTATTAAAAGATTCATGGGATTTCCTGTTGAGATGGACTGGTGATTTACAAGAACAGATGTAATGGATTTGTTTTCCTGTATAACTAATGAGGAAGAATGTAAATTGTCCAACAGTGCTTTGTGTCTGCCACAACAGGGATTATACTGTGCCTGCAGGAATTGCATGAGATACTTTGCAGACAGTTCTCAACATACTTTCATAATGACCTAACACTGTAGTACCGTATAGTGTACTGGTTCGGTACTTTCACTGTGGTGGACAGTATCCTGGGCTTTAGTCCTATCACTGCTTGACATCTTCATAGCGAGCACAACAGACTCTGTAGGGGCCAGTTGTGCACATATGACCATGTTGCAATATGTTCAGATATGGACTACCTACACCAGGCTCATCCAACATTGCTAGTGTATTCCACAACATGGGTGGACATTGGCAAACACTAGCGATGTTCCGTAGGCCATTTCTGATGATAGTCACAGGGTGTGTTTGTCCTTCGACACACATTGTAACTGGAGTTTGCCATTACATATGTCATGGTTGGTATACTGTGCCTCTGTCTACCTCTGACATAACAGTGATACCCAGGGTAGCCTACCATCTCCCATAAACTCATCAGGATGCCTCTTGAGGGGTGTCGATATGTGGCACTCTGGATGACCTGTACCAGGAGTTTACTGAAGTGTGGGGGTGCCTTCTGTGTTATGGATCATTCTGTACAGCTTGTCCTATGTATGTCAGTGCTGGGGTTCAGGTCTCTCATGTGCATAGCTCACTGCCATTCAGATTGTACAAGGTGCAACATGTTCATTCATTCCAGGTTGGACATGGCTTCATACATCAGGCACAGCTTTCCTGTAGCTGGGAAGGATGGCGGTGTGTGAGGCTGCAGTTTGTTTACTCAGGCAACACATGGCATCTGTTCATGCTCTTTGCTACCCCTGGTGGGGTATTGTTGTGGACTTTACAGTTGATGGAGGTGTCTGCTGCGGTATTTCCCACAGGGGCTATTGTAGTCAGTTGTGATGCTGATGGAGGATGGCTGCAGAGCCAGAGTGAGTTCCCCTTATCTACATCTGCCAGCCTTCATGTTTGGGTGGGTATATGGTACATGTTTCTGCGAACACTACAGACACATGTTTGTCCAGGATATTTATCACCTTTTGTACCCAGGTCTCACATTACATGTTAGGTACCTCATGGGTTAACACCTGTGTGGTAATTTGTGGGCACTTACTGTATATCTCGGTGGTTGTCTATACACAGTTCTGCGATTAGCTTGCTGACATGGCTATGGCTACAGTTGTCTGTTTGTAGGTGGCCCTTTTGTGGGTTGCTTGTGTCAGCTGGGGGTCGGATATGGTGGGCTGTTTGTACTCCTCTGCATACATGCTCAGTCACAGTCCTTCCATGTTGGCCTATACCTATGGGACATGTATACAGAGGGGGGGGGGGCCAAGACCAGGCCTTGTGGGATGCCACTCATATCCGCTTTGTAGTCTGACATGGATGCGGCATGTCTGACCATGTCAGTTCTGTCCTTGGTCTGCTTTACAACCCCTCTACTGACATAGGGGTGTATATTTAAGCTGGTGAACATATCCATACTGAACACGTATGGTATTGTCTAGAAGCATGTGCACGGTCCAGCTACACTGTGTGGACCACATAGCCCTCATCAATGACCTTAATGACTGCTTCAAATTGGTCAGACATGTTTAGGGGCCATTTCTGCAGTTACAACAGCCACAGTGTGCAGGGTCCAGTATCAGTAGGTCCACATTAGCCTTCTGTCTGCGGTACATACTGATCCTTTCCATAGCTGTGCAGAACAAGCTTGTCAGGATCCTGGGGTGGTAGTTTGGAGTATCCATTCAGGCAACACCTTTGTTGTGATGGACCACTGTTATTGTACACTGCTCTTTGGGTACATATCCTGTGGTAAGGCTGACATTGACCAGTAGTGTGATTTTGCATTCCATTACTCTTGGGGTCCATGTTGGCCTCAGCACAGGACACCATCACATACCTTTGCTGCTGTGTGTTCTGCTTTGCAGATGATGGCTGTTACCTCAGCATCTGCAATGTCAGGGACCATCTGCTGGGATAGGTATTTTGCACTGGGGGGGGGGAGGGGGCGTTTGCACTGCACCTGACAGGTTATATGTTAGCTATATGTGTGTGTGTTTGGTATGTTGTTTGTAATATCTGTGTGATTCGAGCATATCTGTGGATGCCCAACATGGTTCCTACCATCAGTTGGGTATGCCTTGTGATTATCCATAGTGTCCTGTACGTTTTGTATCTTCATAGGTTCATGGGTTCATAGTAGGCTAGACACCCTAGGCCATTAGTAAGCCTAGCTAGAGTGTGTGTGTCTTCGCCACCCCTTGCTATGTTCAATTATGGCCATTTATGAGGTTCTTCACTGTGCCTCTGTCTGCTCGTGACACAGTGGGGACCCCCAGTATACATGTGTCATCCATCCACTAGGCAATATTTCTGTTGAGTGGTGTCAGTGAGGGGCTCTGCCTACCATGTATTGGATCCTGTTTCTGGGTGTGGGGAGCCTATGGGTTATGTATCTGTCCCTCCAGCACATCTTATTTCATTATGTGTTGAGGTTGACATCTGTGACTCTCACAGCTCCAATGGCTTTGATTTCTTGTGGTGTAGCATGTCCATTACTCCTGTGTTGGACATGGCCTGGTACAACAGACATACAATGCCTCTGTGTAGGCAGTGTGTGACTGCAGTCAGCTGGGGTGTCTACAGCCAGGCAGCATATGACATATATTTCACACCCTTTATCCTGTTGGTGGGGTAACTATGAGGTCTTCTGAACCGCTGCAGGTGTCACGTATGGTACATCCCATATGAGTCATTGTACTAGATTATGGGTCTGATAAGGGAACAGTACAGCGGCACAGTGACCTCTGTTGATGTTGATGTGAATCCTTTCATGATACGGTGTCCAGTATCAACAGTCTTCATAGCCACATTGGCATTGTGGCTGTCACATGACAGATTAATGTCGACCTGTGTCCCTAGGTCCCTGATGACTCCTTGCATACATAATGGTTTGACACCTATGTGGTACTTTGTGTACCTTGTCTGGTATTTGGTGGGGCATTCATACTGTCCAGTGTCTTCGGATGTCTGGGTGGGGTTCTTGTGTGTGAGAGTGTGGTCTGTCACATGCTACAGACTGTACAGCAGTTTGACTACAGTTATGTGCACATGGGTGGTGTCCGCTGCTTTGTGCATTGTCAGTTACCTGGCTATATGGGTGCCTGTGCTGCATATGGATACTCCCCCTCCTTTGATGTCTTGGTGCAGGTGTTGGGGCCATAACACATGGTATGTGGTATAACCTAGTAGCGCTGGTGTGCTATCACTAGGCCTGCAGCAGGCTTCTGTCACTGGACAGGCATCAATGTTCTCCATAATGGGAAGTGCCTCAGGGGCATGCATATTGCAGTTTACACATCTGGCATTGGTCAGCATTACCCTTATGTTTCCTACCACTTATGTTTTCTAGGGTTGTGGGTAGTCTTTTTGGCCTTGCCTACATACGGCTCTATGGAGGCGGCATAGGCCTTATCCAGTATCCAGACGCACAAAAGGGGTAACAGCTGACAGCCACCCCTGTAACAGCAGCATGGCTTGTCATGCTTGACATCTCAAGCAGACACACATTACACCCTCTTGGACTGACAGCTGTAACTGTGCCAGCTGTTAAACATGAGCATTCTGTGTTTGTACTGTGGCATCATTCTTGGTGAGGGTTGGATGCTGCACACAGCCAGTGTCGTCCCGCCCTGGGGTACATACTCGGAGGGACCATCCATGTCTCATTTGATGTTGACCAGGGAGGTACATCTCAGGTAATTCACACCAGCATGGACATTGAGTGCATCATATTTCTGCTTGCTTTGGGGTGACCTGCGTACTTGTGTTAAGTGGCATTTTGTGGCAACCTACAAGCAGCTTACTCTACCCTTTCCCTTGTTCAGTCTGGTGAGTGGGACAGCTGTGTGTCTGCCTATACAGACACCTATTACGACTGTATCAGGCATGTTGTTTCTCCTTCGGCCCTGTGACTGTTTGGCACACCAGCTTTGCGTACTATTCATTGCATGTGCTATGTTTGAAGGTTGTGGTTGCTTATGATCTACTTTGGAGGCTTCTGTTGGTGTGGTGTGTTTGGTTTACAGTTGTGGTAGGTCTATGTGGGACTGGGTTTGTGGTGTATGTGGTTACCTTCTCCTCCTGACTAGTGTTGACAGTACTGGGTTGTTGGAGCTCAACCTCTGGTTTGGATACATGGATGCATCTATCACATATGTTTGTATTTATTGGGGGGTGTTGTGGTTGTCTGTGTACTTGGTACTGGCGTCACATTGCCTCTGGATTCATAGATTATACTTGTTGTGCTGGACTTAGTGGATTGTATGTGTGGACATATGTTGTTGCCATACTACTGGTCAGTGATTACTTCCCTTTTTATGTTTGCTCTATCATGTGGTAACTTCCTCATTCTCTTGCATGGTTTGGTAATGGCTGGAGGCCAAATGCCAGATGCCTGCGTGTATGGCATTGTGTGTTGTTGTTATTTGTGATTGCATACGCCAAGCATTCCTGGCTGTGTTCATGGAATGCCTGTATAACATGTTCTGTGGTGTGTCCCATATTCTGCACTTGCACAGGGCCTTTTGTGGATTCAACATCGGTTTTGAGGGCTGCAACCTATACTTTACACATGTTTTTCACTGTGGTATTCTGGCCAGGGACTGGGGTCAGGGTGTGTATATCCAGTGTGATTACTCTATGGTCTGGTCTTACCAGTGAGGGTACACTTCTCATCTTGCCATCCAGTACACATGTTGCTGATTATCACATCCAGTATGCTTACCCCTCTTGTGGGAGTAGTACATTGTTCCTGGGCATTTTGGTTTATGGAATCTGGGTAATTTTCTCCTACTGTGTTGGTGCTAGTACAATGCTACTGGTGTATGTCTGGGTATTTTCAGTCGAGCAATATAATATGGTTTGGGGGGCTTGATATATTCATGTATTCCGACATAGGCCAGGTGCTGTTCCTGGTATTAGGACAGTGGTCTGCAGCAGGCTATATACTGTGAGGCAGTTTTAGCCATTGGTATTTGACCATGGATATTCCATGCTGCTTCTTGTTGTGGTACCAACATGGGAGTGTGGTTATCCTTGCCATTTCTTGCTAGTCACCCTCCTTTGTAGCTTGTTCCATGTTTTGCAGCTGTACAGCACAGTATGAGGTGTGACCTGGTAGAGTTAGGGTGCTGATGTGAGCCTTGCCCAGTTCTCTATTTCAGGACTGGTATCTACATTCTCCTTACTGTGTGTGTTTACACTGCACACATCTTGCTGTTTATACATCTGTCATGGGGTAGTATTACATCTAGGTTCCTATCCCTTGTAGAACCTATGAGGTTGGGTTTGTGTTTTGAGACTTACCTATTCAGGGCATGCTGTGGGTACTGACAGCCTTTGCCAGTATCCATGGGGCATGACATGATAGGTGCACCCCACCCCTAGCAGGTGGTGCATCATGTCAAACTCTGCATATCTTCCCAGCCTGTAACACATTGGCTCCCCTTTGACTGACTGCATTACTTCAGCCAATTATTGTACTTGATCTTCTTGTCTTCATAGTGTGGCATCATGCTTGGTGAGGGTGAGATGTTAGGCAGGGTCTTCATGTTTGCATATACTAGATGGTGTTACATTGCTTAACACATGGCAATCATGCCTCAGGTGGTGCTGCAATTTAAGAAGTTACCAAAAACTGGGGGACAAAGTTACTCCATTACCAGGTTCCAAAACTCCATTTTTGGTGAAGTGGAAGGAAAATTTTGGGGCAACAACAAACAGTTTTAAAAAACTTCTGTGTTGAATACAGCAGTGGCCCACAATGGTAACAAGATTGTTAACAACAGATAGAAATATTCAAGGTGAACCCAATTTATTTAAATGCTTAGGTGATAAACCAAACTTTATATTAAAAAAGGGAAAAAAAATAGCTAATAGTTTTGAATACCTTTAAGACAATACATTCCACAGTCATGTCACTAAGGAAATCAAGCTAAGTGTTTTTTGTAATTAAAAAGCATTGTGCCATATGTTTTGGAAGATAGACAAACAATCAAAAGGGATTATTACAAAAGTTAATTGCACATCCTTTGGGTTGGTTTACATACTGGCTGTTCATCTTGCCAGTATTTTACTCTCTGTGATATAAAAGTTATAAAGGGTGTTAAAGTTTATTATTTTATTTTTATAAAAAAAATATTTTTGGTTTCTTACCATGAGTATTTTGAAAAACCCAAAAAATAAAGAAATCACATCTGTAGTCTCATTAGATAATTCTTGGAACTTTGAATGTCTTTGTACCAATAGTATATTTATAGCATACATCTGATGTTGGATATGTAATTAGATAAATGCCTTATGACACCATATAAACATATAAAAATGGAGGGTGAAGTACATTGCTTTAAATTTTAAATTTTACAAAATATTAGATGTGGAATACATGATGGGGATATTGTTGTTGCCACAGAGAATCAAAATATAACGGGATCTGTATATGTATTTTGGGTTAAATGAAAGCTGGTATTGAAATGCTGACACATTAGATAACTTGATTTCTTTTGTGTTTTTCATCATGTGACTATAATTATCTTTGATATAAAGACAGTGTTTTTAATTGATTGTAATAGTGAAAAGCACAATTTGTATGAAAATTGAGAGCTTGCATTTAATAAATTGACTGGGGTTGTTGGAGCCATCGGTTAGTTTTTTTACTTTTTGTTCATTGGCCTGCTGTCCCTCTTCAACTACCATTGTTCTGTGGGTGGAATCAATGGTATTGTATCTGTATATCTGTGTGAAAATTGAGGATGGCTAAATTATGATTTTTCTTGTTGTGTATTTTAATTTTGTGAAAATGAAGTAATATATAAAACAATTAAGTATTTTTTAATGTTTTTAAACACATTTTGGTAAATGATGGTAAAATTAGTAGGCTATTTAAATTGTATCAATTGTACATTGCTTTTGTTCTGATGAAGTTGTAAAACACAATTAAATATATTGTTGTAGTGATACATTTGGTTATTTTCTTTCTGTGCTTTATGGATATCATTCCAACTGGGAAAATGTGGATTCAATTATAAAGCCAAAGATACAATTAATAATTTGATTGTGTATATTCCTTACTGTGGACATTTTCCCTTTTTAAATCACATGACTAGATATAAATTTTCATTCCCCGGAATGCCTCAGTAACACTGGCAAGTCATGGGGCAGCTCCTATAGTGTTTCTACAGACTGCATTGAATCACTGTGGTATGGCTGTGTATAAATCTGAAAGGGCTACCAATGGAAAATGGTCATGTTCAGGCTTACCACTATGGTAACCCTTTCTGAATCACAAGGGGAAATCTTAACCATAAATTACTGGACTGAAGGCTATAATTTAAAGCATGCATTAGAAGAGTCAGGCAATAAATTGTCTGGGAAGGGAACTAGAACTGAATGCCCTACATTTCCTTTTTTTTGTAGACCCCGCAGACTAATTAGAAAGGGGCCAAATGTGTAAATTTCTTTGATGGAAAAGTTTTGACACAAAGGTATGCTTTAATGAGCTCAAAAACAGGATATATAGTGTCTATATTACATTATCATACATTAAATAGCGAATGGCTTAAAAAATTCCCAAAAACAAACCGGAAAAAATGTTTTTTA
>NC_056735.1:191648418-191771279 GCF_019279795.1 Protopterus annectens | reverse complement strand
CTCATCTTGCCATCCAGTGCTGTTCCTGGTATTTAGGACATTTTGGTCTGCAGGGCAGGCTATTTTTACATGCGGGGGAAAGCCAGGTGCTGTTCCTGGTATTAGGACAGTGGTCTGCAGCAGGCTATATACTGCGAGGCAGTTTTAGCCATTGGTATTTGACCATGGATATTCCATGCTGCTTCTTGTTGTGGTACCAACATGGGAGTGTGGTTATCCTTGCCATTTCTTGCTAGTCACCCTCCTTTTGTAGCTTGTTCCATGTTTTGCAGCTGTACAGCACAGTATGAGGTGTGACCTGGTAGAGTTAGGTGCTGATGTGAGCCTTGCCCAGTTCTCTATTTCAGGACTGGTATCTACATTCTCCTTACTGTGTGTGTTTACACTGCACACATCTTGCTGTTTATACATCTGTCATGGGGTAGTATTACATCTAGGTTCCTATCCCTTGTAGAACCTATGAGGTTGGGTTTGTGTTTTGAGACTTACCTATTCAGGGCATGCTGTGGGTACTGACAGCCTTTGCCAGTATCCATGGGGCATGGCATGATAGGTGCACGCCACCCTAGCAGGTGGTGCATCATGTCAAACTCTGCATACCTTCCCAGCCTGTAACACATTGGCTCCCCTTTGACTGACTGCATTACTTCAGCCAATTATTGTACTTGATCTTCTTGTCTTCAAGGTGTGGCATCATGCTTGGTGAGGGTGAGATGTTAGGCAGGGTCTTCATGTTTGCATATACTAGATGGTGTTACATTGCTTAACACATGGCAATCATGCCTCAGGTGGTGCTGCAGGGCTGCCTCTGTCGGATGCACATACTACACTCCCTGTACATGTTTGAGAGCAGGTTGTGTCATGTTAGGCATCCCTGTTACTATATGAGTGAGTCAGAGGGGTATCATTCCCAGGGTTCCTACTGAGCCAGTGTATGTGCTATGCGTTGCCTTTTTGCCAAGGCCAGGGCATACTGGGCATGCCTCCTTCTGCCTACTGGGGCAGGCTCAGGTTGTTCCTCCTCCGAGTCACGCTCTGCCTGTGATGGCCTTGGCAATGGTGGGGGGCTGTTTGGCCCGGCCCTATGCTGGTCCTGCTGCAGCTGTTTTTGCAAGATCATATTATGTAGCATAGCACATACCATGACAATTTGGGTACATGTAGTTGGTGTGTACTGCAAGGCTCCACCAGATGTGTCCAGACACCGGAACCGTGACATGAGCAGCCCAAACACACGCTCTATTACATTACGTGTTTGTGCGTGTGCCTCATTATGGCGTTCCTGTTCAGGTGTGTGTGCGTTTCTGATGGGTGTCATTAGCCACGGCTCCAGTGCATAACCTGCATCCCCCACTAGGTGTCCGTGTGGGATGTCCCCATTGGCAAATGTCTGGTACAGCTGCGTCAAATGCCAGATATGGGAATCGTGGATAACTCCCGGGGCAGGCAGCACACACATTCATTATTATGCCCTGGGCATCACACATGACCTGGCAGTTGGAGGGGGAAGCCCTTGTGGTTAATGTAGGCCCTACCCCACTCACCAGCTGGTGCTTTGATGCGTATGTGCGTGCAGTCTATTGCACCCAGTACCTCAGGGTATTCTGCTATTTGCTGGAAGAGACGCATATTGCTGGCCAATACCTCACGGGCATTGGGGAAATATACATGATCACCGAGATGTGCTGACATGGCATCCAGGAACTGGTGTAGTACCCTGGAGGCTGATGCCTGTGATATCCCCATCATATCGCCAGTTGGTCTCTGGAAGGTACCTGTTGCTAGTATTCTTAGGCCAACACATACCTTGGTTTCCACTGGGATGGGTTCCCCTCTGTTGGTTCTGTGTGTGAGACGTGGCCTGCACAGCTCGACTATTTGCTGCAGGAGGTCTCTGTCCACTCTATAGCACTCTACTATCTTCAGCTCATGTAACCCGTGGTAGGTGACCCTGGGCCTCTACACTCTTCTCCGTCTCCTCATTGTGGGTTGTCTGGCATTATCTGCATCGTCACCACCCTCAGCAAGTCGCCTATGTCTCATTATGACAGCTATGGCAACCCCTAACATTTCTGCTCTGAGTGAAGCTTTTTCAGTTTTCACTTCTATTAGCTTACTCCTGTCTTGCAGTGTCTCTTAATGGAAACATCCTGCACTACTGTTTGCAGAGTTTTAAGTGCTGGGCTGGGCTGCTATTCTGCCTGTGTAATTGCCTGCTTCTAATTATTTTCACCTGCTAGCTTCAGCAGTTATCCCTGCTAGCTTCCTATTAATTCTGTTGCTTCCTTTTTCCTCTCTGTTTCCTCAGGGGGGAGCAACGTGCATACTATCTGAAACACGCTCACAGTGGCTTACACGAGCGCACTCGTGCTTACACGGTTCAGAATCTACTTATTCGGGTTTACACGCGCGTACACCCACGCAAACACTGTTACACGTCTGCCAACAGCCTCCAACATACCCAGACTGCCTTACACACGCGCACACCCACGCAAACAGTGTTAAACATGTCCCAACACGCTCCCACATGCTCACACTGGCTTACACGGGTGCACCCTGTCCTACTCGCGCTTCATGGTGCGCACATCGCAGCATGCACGGCCAGCAAGAAACTTTGGTGTAGGTAACAGTGTACACCTTCCATTTCTTGACTTTCCATGACTTATCTAGTGGCACACCTCTTTCCATGATCTGTGCCTGTCATCTGTCATGTTACACTGGCCTCCAATGAACTGCTCATAAATACACTGCTGGATGAGTGTTCTGACGAAGTTCCAAGCAATGTATGAAATGAAAGTGCTCAAACCAATAAAGGAAATTTTGTGAATTTGATTGTCAGTTTCTGCACTACAACAGGCTTTCATTTCTGTACATATAGCCACTGACAGAAATTAAATGGTTCTACTTCCTCCTCAGAAATCCATCAGTTGGATTCAGACTTTATTAAGATGACTCTGTATATACTGCAAGACAAGGAAAATCAATTAGATCATGTTATTGACTTCACTGCTTTTGCACCTTCTCTGTCACCTACCAACCAAGCCAGCTCAATCAACCATATTCCCTTTCCATTCTACCCTCTTTTTCCTTTCTTTGTTCTACTGAAAGAAATGGTTGGAAAGTTCTTTTACCCACATTTTATTTGCCTCTGGTCTGGTTCTCAGCTCCCCCTATCTGCAACTAATGGCCAGGAAATCAGAGCAGGTTGCTGTGAGAACTTTCTGCAAATCTTTCTCAATGCACTGTGACTTTATAACTCTCCCATTTTAATGTCATAAATATTTTGATCTCACCTGTTAGTTATCCATAAACCTCATCAAAATAAAGGCTCACCTTCCAGAGTGAACCAGCATGAACTTAAGTCACCCTGAGGCTGTCTTGCTTCTCCTTCCTTAATTGAACTGCTAGATGGAGATGTGCCCACCATTTTAATATCTTAATGGTCTGTTTTCAGGATTTTACCTTCATTCCTTGTCCTAAAACTATCATAGTATAATACATTTACAACTAAAGTGGCATCATCTAGTTTGCCCATACCAATTAATTATAAGCTCATTGGGAGAGTAAGTAACAAGTTTCTATTATTTATGTTAATTAATTATCTACTTATTAATTCACACTGTCTGTTCCACCTCGCATACATGAAGATTGTCTCATCCTTCAATATTTAATCTCCTATTCACCACCCAGTTACCACAGTCAACCCAAACAAACAAATGAAATGTAACGAAGCACAATTAAGTACCATTTAATGTTTTTGGTTCCTGCCTTATCTTCGTCCAAATGTTAAGTATATTAAGATCATTACAATGATAGTATCTTCTATTATGCTTCCAGAGACATCAACCTCCCTGGTTAAAGACCAGATTATTAGAATATTGAAACCTGACAAAAGAAATGGGTTGGTGTTGATGGAAAAAAATAGATTATACTGGAGCTGTGTTTAACATTTTACTCTGGTAAATATAGTCCAACATCATGAAATGAAATCAACATACCGTACAGAAAGGTAGATTTATATTTAGAAGACCTGTTCCTCCAAGGGAAAATTTCCTTTGATGAATACAAATTTTTATCTTCAACAAAACCAAAGGTTCAAACTATATTTGAGATTATTAAAGTCCACAAAGACCTACCTGGACTTCCCTTTAGACCCATCTTGACAGCATGATTTTCTAAGACATGGCCTTTAGCCATCTACATAGACAGAAAATGAAAATTATTATCTCAGTCAAAAAGTCATTTATTAAAAGATTCATGGGATTTCCTGTTGAGATGGACTGGTGATTTACAAGAACAGATGTAATGGATTTGTTTTCCTGTATAACTAATGAGGAAGAATGTAAATTGTCCAACAGTGCTTTGTGTCTGCCACAACAGGGATTATACTGTGCCTGCAGGAATTGCATGAGATACTTTGCAGACAGTTCTCAACATACTTTCATAATGACCTAACACTGTAGTACCGTATAGTGTACTGGTTCGGTACTTTCACTGTGGTGGACAGTATCCTGGGCTTTAGTCCTATCACTGCTTGACATCTTCATAGCGAGCACAACAGACTCTGTAGGGGCCAGTTGTGCACATATGACCATGTTGCAATATGTTCAGATATGGACTACCTACACCAGGCTCATCCAACATTGCTAGTGTATTCCACAACATGGGTGGACATTGGCAAACACTAGCGATGTTCCGTAGGCCATTTCTGATGATAGTCACAGGGTGTGTTTGTCCTTCGACACACATTGTAACTGGAGTTTGCCATTACATATGTCATGGTTGGTATACTGTGCCTCTGTCTACCTCTGACATAACAGTGATACCCAGGGTAGCCTACCATCTCCCATAAACTCATCAGGATGCCTCTTGAGGGGTGTCGATATGTGGCACTCTGGATGACCTGTACCAGGAGTTTACTGAAGTGTGGGGGTGCCTTCTGTGTTATGGATCATTCTGTACAGCTTGTCCTATGTATGTCAGTGCTGGGGTTCAGGTCTCTCATGTGCATAGCTCACTGCCATTCAGATTGTACAAGGTGCAACATGTTCATTCATTCCAGGTTGGACATGGCTTCATACATCAGGCACAGCTTTCCTGTAGCTGGGAAGGATGGCGGTGTGTGAGGCTGCAGTTTGTTTACTCAGGCAACACATGGCATCTGTTCATGCTCTTTGCTACCCCTGGTGGGGTATTGTTGTGGACTTTACAGTTGATGGAGGTGTCTGCTGCGGTATTTCCCACAGGGGCTATTGTAGTCAGTTGTGATGCTGATGGAGGATGGCTGCAGAGCCAGAGTGAGTTCCCCTTATCTACATCTGCCAGCCTTCATGTTTGGGTGGGTATATGGTACATGTTTCTGCGAACACTACAGACACATGTTTGTCCAGGATATTTATCACCTTTTGTACCCAGGTCTCACATTACATGTTAGGTACCTCATGGGTTAACACCTGTGTGGTAATTTGTGGGCACTTACTGTATATCTACGGTGGTTGTCTATACACAGTTCTGCGATTAGCTTGCTGACATGGCTATGGCTACAGTTGTCTGTTTGTAGGTGGCCCTTTTGTGGGTTGCTTGTGTCAGCTGGGGGTCGGATATGGTGGGCTGTTTGTACTCCTCTGCATACATGCTCAGTCACAGTCCTTCCATGTTGGCCTATACCTATGGGACATGTATACAGAACGGGGTGAGGGGGGCCAAGACCAGGCCTTGTGGGATGCCACTCATATCCGCTTTGTAGTCTGACATGGATGCGGCATGTCTGACCATGTCAGTTCTGTCCTTGGTCTGCTTTACAACCTCTCTACTGACATAGGGGTGTATATTTAAGCTGGTGAACATATCCATACTGAACACGTATGGTATTGTCTAGAAGCATGTGCACGGTCCAGCTACACTGTGTGGACCACATAGCCCTCATCAATGACCTTAATGACTGCTTCAAATTGGTCAGACATGTTTAGGGGCCATTTCTGCAGTTACAACAGCCACAGTGTGCAGGGTCCAGTATCAGTAGGTCCACATTAGCCTTCTGTCTGCGGTACATACTGATCCTTTCCATAGCTGTGCAGAACAAGCTTGTCAGGATCCTGGGGTGGTAGTTTGAGTATCCATTCAGGCAACACCTTTGTTGTGATGGACCACTGTTATTGTACACTGCTCTTTGGGTACATATCCTGTGGTAAGGCTGACATTGACCAGTAGTGTGATTTTGCATTCCATTACTCTTGGGGTCCATGTTGGCCTCAGCACAGGACACCATCACATACCTTTGCTGCTGTGTGTTCTGCTTTGCAGATGATGGCTGTTACCTCAGCATCTGCAATGTCAGGGGACCATCTGCTGGGATAGGTATTTTGCACTGGGGGGGGGGAGGGGGCGTTTGCACTGCACCTGACAGGTTATATGTTAGCTATATGTGTGTGTGTTTGGTATGTTGTTTGTAATATCTGTGTGATTCGGAGCATATCTGTGGATGCCCAACATGGTTCCTACCATCAGTTGGGTATGCCTTGTGATTATCCATAGTGTCCTGTACGTTTTGTATCTTCATAGGTTCATGGGTTCATAGTAGGCTAGACACCCTAGGCCATTAGTAAGCCTAGCTAGAGTGTGTGTGTCTTTCGCCACCCCTTGCTATGTTCAATTATGGCCATTTATGAGGTTCTTCACTGTGCCTCTGTCTGGTCGTGACACAGTGGGGACCCCCAGTATACATGTGCGGTCATCCATCCACTAGGCAATATTTCTGTTGAGGGGTGTCAGTGAGGGGCTCTGCCTACCATGTATTGGATCCTGTTTCTGGGTGTGGGGAGCCTATGGGTTATGTATCTGTCCCTCCAGCACATCTTATTTCATTATGTGTTGAGGTTGACATCTGTGACTCTCACAGCTCCAATGGCTTTGATTTCTTGTGGTGTAGCATGTCCATTACTCCTGTGTTGGACATGGCCTGGTACAACAGACATACAATGCCTCTGTGTAGGCAGTGTGTGACTGCAGTCAGCTGGGGTGTCTACAGCCAGGCAGCATATGACATATATTTCACACCCTTTATCCTGTTGGTGGGGTAACTATGAGGTCTTCTGAACCGCTGCAGGTGTCACGTATGGTACATCCCATATGAGTCATTGTACTAGATTATGGGTCTGATAAGGGAACAGTACAGCGGCACAGTGACCTCTGTTGATGTTGATGTGAATCCTTTCATGATACGGTGTCCAGTATCAACAGTCTTCATAGCCACATTGGCATTGTGGCTGTCACATGACAGATTAATGTCGACCTGTGTCCCTAGGTCCCTGATGACTCCTTGCATACATAATGGTTTGACACCTATGTGGTACTTTGTGTACCTTGTCTGGTATTTGGTGGGGCATTCATACTGTCCAGTGTCTTCGGATGTCTGGGTGGGGTTCTTGTGTGTGAGAGTGTGGTCTGTCACATGCTACAGACTGTACAGCAGTTTTGACTACAGTTATGTGCACATGGGTGGTGTCCGCTGCTTTGTGCATTGTCAGTTACCTGGCTATATGGGTGCCTGTGCTGCATATGGATACTCCCCCTCCTTTGATGTCTTGGTGCAGGTGTTGGGGCCATAACACATGGTATGTGGTATAACCTAGTAGCGCTGGTGTGCTATCACTAGGCCTGCAGCAGGCTTCTGTCACTGGACAGGCATCAATGTTCTCCATAATGGGAAGTGCCTCAGGGGCATGCATATTGCAGTTTACACATCTGGCATTGGTCAGCATTACCCTTATGTTTCCTACCACTTATGTTTTCTAGGGTTGTGGGTAGTCTTTTTGGCCTTGCCTACATACGGCTCTATGGAGGCGGCATAGGCCTTATCCAGTATCCAGACGCACAAAAGGGGTAACAGCTGACAGCCACCCCTGTAACAGCAGCATGGCTTGTCATGCTTGACATCTCAAGCAGACACACATTACACCCTCTTGGACTGACAGCTGTAACTGTGCCAGCTGTTAAACATGAGCATTCTGTGTTTGTACTGTGGCATCATTCTTGGTGAGGGTTGGATGCTGCACACAGCCAGTGTCGTCCCGCCCTGGGGTACATACTCGAGGGACCATCCATGTCTCATTTGATGTTGACCAGGAGGTACATCTCAGGTAATTCACACCAGCATGGACATTGAGTGCATCATATTTCTGCTTGCTTTGGGGTGACCTGCGTACTTGTGTTAAGTGGCATTTTGTGGCAACCTACAAGCAGCTTACTCTACCCTTTCCCTTGTTCAGTCTGGTGAGTGGGACAGCTGTGTGTCTGCCTATACAGACACCTATTACGACTGTATCAGGCATGTTGTTTCTCCTTCGGCCTGTGACTGTTTGGCACACCAGCTTTGTACTATTCATTGCATGTGCTATGTTTGAAGGTTGTGGTTGCTTATGATCTACTTTGGAGGCTTCTGTTGGTGTGGTGTGTTTGGTTTACAGTTGTGGTAGGTCTATGTGGGACTGGGTTTGTGGTGTATGTGGTTACCTTCTCCTCCTGACTAGTGTTGACAGTACTGGGTTGTTGGAGCTCAACCTCTGGTTTGGATACATGGATGCATCTATCACATATGTTTGTATTTATTGGGGGGTGTTGTGGTTGTCTGTGTACTTGGTACTGGCGTCACATTGCCTCTGGATTCATAGATTATACTTGTTGTGCTGGACTTAGTGGATTGTATGTGTGGACATATGTTGTTGCCATACTACTGGTCAGTGATTACTTCCCTTTTTATGTTTGCTCTATCATGTGGTAACTTCCTCATTCTCTTGCATGGTTTGGTAATGGCTGGAGGCCAACATGCCAGATGCCTGCGTGTATGGCATTGTGTGTTGTTGTTATTTGTGATAGCATTCCTGGCTGTGTTCATGGAATGTCTGTATAACATGTTCTGTGGTGAGTCCCATATTCTGCACTTGCACAGGGCCTTTGTGGATTCAACATCGGTTTTGAGGGCTGCAACCTATAGTTTACACATGTTTTTCACTGTGGTATTCTGGCCAGGGACTGGGGTCAGGGTGTGTATATCCAGTGTGATTACTCTATGGTCTGGTCTTACCAGTGAGGGGTACACTTCTCATCTTGCCATCCAGTACACATGTTGCTGATTATCACATCCAGTATGCTTACCCCTCTTGTGGGAGTAGTACATTGTTCCTGGGCATTTTGGTTTATGGAATCTGGGTAATTTTCTCCTACTGTGTTGGTGCTAGTACAATGCTACTGGTGTATGTCTGGGTATTTTCAGTCGAGCAATATAATATGGTTTGGGGGGCTTGATATATTCATGTATTCCGACATAGGCCAGGTGCTGTTCCTGGTATTAGGACAGTGGTCTGCAGCAGGCTATATACTGTGAGGCAGTTTTAGCCATTGGTATTTGACCATGGATATTCCATGCTGCTTCTTGTTGTGGTACCAACATGGGAGTGTGGTTATCCTTGCCATTTCTTGCTAGTCACCCTCCTTTTGTAGCTTGTTCCATGTTTTGCAGCTGTACAGCACAGTATGAGGTGTGACCTGGTAGAGTTAGGGTGCTGATGTGAGCCTTGCCCAGTTCTCTATTTCAGGACTGGTATCTACATTCTCCTTACTGTGTGTGTTTACACTGCACACATCTTGCTGTTTATACATCTGTCATGGGGTAGTATTACATCTAGGTTCCTATCCCTTGTAGAACCTATGAGGTTGGGTTTGTGTTTTGAGACTTACCTATTCAGGGCATGCTGTGGGTACTGACAGCCTTTGCCAGTATCCATGGGGCATGACATGATAGGTGCACCCCACCCCTAGCAGGTGGTGCATCATGTCAAACTCTGCATATCTTCCCAGCCTGTAACACATTGGCTCCCCTTTGACTGACTGCATTACTTCAGCCAATTATTGTACTTGATCTTCTTGTCTTCATAGTGTGGCATCATGCTTGGTGAGGGTGAGATGTTAGGCAGGGTCTTCATGTTTGCATATACTAGATGGTGTTACATTGCTTAACACATGGCAATCATGCCTCAGGTGGTGCTGCAGGGCTGCCTCTGTCGGATGCACATACTACACTCCCTGTACATGTTTGAGAGCAGGTTGTGTCATGTTAGGCATCCCTGTTACTATATGAGTGAGTCAGAGAGGGGTATCATTCCCAGGGTTCCTACTGAGCCAGTGTATGTGCTATGCGTTGCCTTTTGCCAAGGCCAGGGCATACTGGGCATGCCTCCTTCTGCCTACTGGGGCAGGCTCAGGTTGTTCCTCCTCCGAGTCACGCTCTGCCTGTGATGGCCTTGGCAATGGTGGGGGGCGGTTTGGCCCGGCCCTATGCTGGTCCTGCTGCAGCTGTTTTTGCAAGATCATATTATGTAGCATAGCACATACCATGACAATTTGGGTACATGTAGTTGGTGTGTACTGCAAGGCTCCACCAGATGTGTCCAGACACCGGAACCGTGACTTGAGCAGCCCAAACACACGCTCTATTACATTACGTGTTTGTGCGTGTGCCTCATTATGGCATTCCTGTTCAGGTGTGTGTGCGTTTCTGATGGGTGTCATTAGCCACGGCTCCAGTGCATAACCTGCATCCCCCACTAGGTGTCCGTGTGGGATGTCCCCATTGGCAAATGTCTGGTACAGCTGCGTCAAATGCCAGATATGGGAATCGTGATAACTCCCGGGGCAGCCAGCACACACATTCATTATTATGCCTTGGGCATCACACATGACCTGGCAGTTGATGGAGGGGAAGCCCTTGTGGTTAATGTAGGCCCTACCCCACTCACCGGCTGGTGCTTTGATGCGTATGTGCGTGCAGTCTATTGCACCCAGTACCTCAGGGTATTCTGCTATTTGCTGGAAGAGACGCATATTGCTGGCCAATACCTCACGGGCATTGGGGAAATATACATGATCACTGAGATGTGCTGACATGGCATCCAGGAACTGGTGTAGTACCCTGGAGGCTGATGCCTGTGATATCCCCATCATATCGCCAGTTGGTCTCTGGAAGGTACCTGTTGCTAGTATTCTTAGGCCAACACATACCTTGGTTTCCACTGGGATGGGTTCCCCTCTGTTGGTTCTGTGTGTGAGACGTGGCCTGCACAGCTCGACTATTTGCTGCAGGAGGTCTCTGTCCACTCTATAGCGCTCTACTATCTTCAGCTCATGTAACCCATGGTAGGTGACCCTGGGCCTCTACACTCTTCTCCGTCTCCTCACTGTGGGTTGTCTGGCATTATCTGCATCGTCACCACCCTCAGCAAGTCGCCTATGTCTCATTATGACAGCTATGGCAGCCCCTAACATTTCTGCTGTGAGTGAAGCTTTTTCAGTTTTCACTTCTATTAGCTTACTCCTGTCTTGCAGTGTCTCTTAATGGAAACATCCTGCACTACTGTTTGCAGAGTTTTAAGTGCTGGGCTGGGCTACTATTCTGCCTGTGTAATTGCCTGCTTCTAATTATTTTCACCTGCTAGCTTCAGCAGTTATCCCTGCTAGCTTCCTATTAATTCTGTTGCTTCCTTTTTCCTCTCTGTTTTCTCAGGGGGGAGCAACGTGCATACTATCTGAAACACGCTCACAGTGGCTTACACGAGCGCACACGTGCTTACACGGTTCAGAATCTACTTATTCGGGTTTACACGCGCGTACACCCACGCAAACACTGTTACACGTCTGCCAACAGCCTCCAACATACTCAGACTGCCTTACACGCGCGCACACCCACGCAAACAGTGTTAAACATGTCCCAACACGCTCCCACATGCTCACACTGCCTTACACGGGTGCACCCTGTCCTACTCGCGCTTCATGGCGCGCACACGTGCGCATGCACGGCCAGCAAGAAACTTTGGTGTAGGTAACAGTGTACACCTTCCATTTCTTGACTTTCCATGACTTATCTAGTGGCACACCTCTTTCCATGATCTGTGCCTGTCATCTGTCATGTTACACTGGCCTCCAATGAACTGCATTTCTTTCTACCATTCCCCCCTGTGATGTCACCTATCTCCTACTCTATTCCTCTCCCTTTTGTATCTCTTACACTACTCAGACTGTGCTCATTTGGTATGTGACTGTGAGATTCAGTATCCGAACCCTCATTTACATGAGATTGACTACTAATGCTTACTTACATGTCTTAGACTCAGCTTCCCCCCTTAGCAACCACTACACGGTGGCCATGTTGGTTTTGGTCTGCTGGTCCCTGCATTGTCATTCCATGTATTGCATGAAACCCACATTTGTGGGTTTATAACCTTGTTTTTTGTGGTTTTATACAGCGCAGCCCGTTTGCGCGGGGCTGCGCTGGGTTTAAACATCGGTGATCGCCGAAAAAAAATATATATATTTTTAATATTTTTGCATTGGTTATCTTGCCAATGGCCATATATTTGGCAATTGGCATGCTGCCTGAGTCATATGCAACCTTTATTTGGAGCTGACATCGCTCCGTTGTGGAATTTGCAGAAATGTACTCAGTTGTCAGCTGAGTACATTTCTGCAGCTAAAACATCTCCTACACGGACTGGTTTCTGCTTCGTGGATCACTAATATACCTCATTTGCATACCTTTCGGATGCAAGTGAGGTATTTAGCATGTCCACGCCCAGTCCGTATAAGAGACGTTTTAGCTGGTCTCTTACACGGAGCTTAGGGCTGTTCCTGGATCGCGAGGCTTGCATGGAGTGTTGCACGTCTCTTACACTCCGTGCAAGCCTTCATGAATCCTGCCCAATATCTGACTTGTTTAAAAACAGTATAGCCTTATTATGTTTAATTCTGCCAGCTGGCAGAAAAGCAATTTCTGCAAAAAAGCTAAAACAAGTGTATTTGAATTATTGAATATTGTAAATGAGATACAAAAATGGAAAAAAATGGATCTTAGAAAACGGAAGGAGCAAATTATATAAAAATAAATGGATTTTTTGCGAGTGATACATGCAAAGAATTGTTCAGCAGGAGGAGAGAGGTTTAATGAAAGGAAGGGATTGAGCAATTTATGTACTGGTGGACTGAGTGTCAATGCTTATAAAGAAAAAAAAAAGAAAACATATGTAACATATAATGTGCGTAAAAAGTCTTAATACGGTTTGTTTTATTTTCTATTAATGTATGTGTGCCTATGTCTTAAGTGTTAATTTAATAAAGAAGAGAAGTAGGGAAGAGAAAGCCAGAGTCAACAATGGGTACAAGAGGAAATGAACAAGAAGATGACTGTCCATGATGAAGAAAACACGAAAAGGGTCCATGTTTGGTACTCACCTGTTAGGAAGACCAGTTCAATATCTCTTTGCAGTTAATCCAAGTTCTTCCCTCCAAATAACAAAACTGCACTGATTTAACTTTAGCCCACATACCTTATCTGACAGGTGTAAACAATTTGCATGGGGCATTCATTTAAATATGCATTTCCATAAAATAAGTCTTACTATATAGCATATCTCTCAACTGTCTAGATTTTCACAAAATGTACACATTTTTGCCACAAAATTTCAGACTGTTCCCAAAAATATTAAGGTTTCCTGGCAAATCACTGGCATGATCTGAGGAATGAAATTAGTAAATAATGCCATACATTTGAGTTTCAGACTTCATATCCTTTAGAAAATGAATTGTAATACATACCCTCTTGTTCTAGCAACGTTCTTAGTTGATAAGAGCAATATTTAAAATCTGTTCCTATTTTTGGGCCTTTGCACCCCATTATGTCTCTCTTTGCCCAGATTTCTTCAGTCCCATTTCATATCATATTCATCTTGTAACACTGATCCATAATGATGACGTTAGCATGTCAAGCCAGACTTCAAATCTGATCACACTCTTAGTTTGCCAGAATGTTAACTATGTAGGAATTTGGATCATTTACTAGTCAGTCCTACCACTTATAATGTGTGGTATTATGTGGGAGCATGTTATGGCATGTGTCCCAGCTGAGAAATAGTGTGCCCCAGTGCAAAAGCAATATTTTTAACTGCTCACACACACCCACACATACACGTATACCCACACACACACACACACACACACACACACACACACACACACACACACACACACACACACACACACACACACACACACACACACACACACACACACACACACAGACACCCCCCCACACACACACACACACACTGTAAGCCATAGGAAGGCTGGGGAGGCACTTATTCATGTGCCAGTTTGTTGAAGGTAGAAAATCATAGATTATACCATGACCCCCCATTAATATTCCAAAACGTGCACGCTGATTGGCCAGCGTGCACGTTGTAAATCGACTTATACTAATGGAAAAGGTCCGTCGCCGGACTTTTTCCATTAGTATAAGTCTTTTTTTAAAACACTGTCTCGCTATGTTAAAAGAGTTTAACATAGCGACACAGGTTTAAAAAAAGCAACGGAGATCTCCGTTGCTTTTTTTAAAGCTGTCTCGCTATGTTAAACTCCTTTAACATAGCGACACAGTGTGTAAAAAGCAACGGAGATCTTGCTTTCTCCGTTGCTTTTTACTGTTTCGCTATGTTAAATGGGTTTAACATAGCGAGACAGCTTTAAAATAAGCAACGGAGATCTCAGTTGCTTATTTTAAAGCTGTCTCGCTATGTTAAACCCATTTAACATAGCAAAACAGTAAAAAAGCAATGGAGATCTTGCTTTCTCTGTTGCTTTTGGCCACAGCTCTTTTGTACTGCGTAGGCATGCGCAGTACATCAGAACTGCCGCGGATGCCAGACAGCTGCGGAAGGGCAGCAAAGAGGCATTATGCAATGCCATTATTTAAGAAAAGTAATTGTTTCTTTTCTTAAATAATGTCATAGTATAATAGCAATAACCCACTTCTGAGTGTGGGTAATGAGGGATTTACCCACGGTTGTCTTTGTTTGGTCCCTCGGCTTTGCCCTCGGGACCAAACCATGCCTGCCGTGGGTAAATCCCGCATTACCCACACCCAGGTGTGGGTTATTGCTATATTATTTATTCATGTGGATATTGAAAAAAGCTGTTAGTTTACTTTTTTATCTCCTTCCCACAACTTTGAAAAAATCTCATCAGCTGTTCTTCTGTGGCCTAGCCATTGCTACCCTAGCTGCTGCTTTCTGCCTGGAAGAGTGCCTATGCCATGCTCTCATAAAACATCTTAAAAAATGAATTTTGTTATTATTTTTTTAATCTGCTCCCATCAAGGCTCATTGTTGATAGCACACTTCTTAAATGTTTGGTATCACTACTTCCATTTCATTGTTTTATTTTTTTTTTTTTTTTTTTGTGGGGGGTATGCCTATGGTTACACCTCTATCAGTGTGCTTTTGTGTTTTTCTTTTCTGTGAAAATTAAACTGTATAGCTAGATTATCTGGAATCAACCCTACTTCTTTTCTCAATAAATCTGGACAAAGCAAAAAATAATAAGGATGACAAATGGTCAAAAAGGGATAGTTTTTTTTAAATATTACTCTTATTTAGTTACAATGTTAATAGAAAACAAGTGTTATATCACTATGAATTTTCTTAGCAATAAGAAGTTTAAACCTGACATGCATCATTGCCTGATTGAAATCCTCTTCTATTTACTAGAAAATGAAATTTCTTATGAGGGACAGAACAAAAATTTGTAGGAAAATCAGGGACATTCTACATAATCAGTGATAACTGAAAGCTATGTCTGGTGCTCTGTACAGTAAAAAACAAAAAGGTCTTCTGTTTTGCATAACATTGAAGCAAACTGCTACTGAAAATATAATGAGTGTCTTGTTGCATTAAAATTACCACACACAAAGCATTAAAGCACTTAAGCCATGACTGCAAATGGGATCGCACATTCATTTCTGAATGATGATACCATACTCCCACACCATTGAGGCCTGCCAATCTTACCCCTGAACACCTTGTGCCCAGGGCGTACTCCCACACTATTGAGGCCTGCCAATCTTACCCCTGAACACCTTGTGCCCAGGGCAGCTGCTGATACTGTACTCCCACAACATTGAGGCCTGACAATCTTACCCCTGAACACCTTGTGCCCAGGGCAGCTGCTGATACTGTACTCCCACACCATTGAGGCCTGCCAGTCTTACCCCATGGGCATCTTGTGCCCAGGGCAGCTGCTGGTACTATACTCCCACACCATTGAGGCCTGCGAATCTTACCCCTGAACACCTTGTGCCCAGGGCAGCTGCCGCTTTTTACCTCACCCTAGTATGCCTTCTGACATTGTTGAGAAAAGGTGTTAGCTTTGTTCTGATAAAATGTAGCACTATTTGTGTTTATTTCCAATCAGGGGATTACATTGAGTATTAGACTGTAGTACATTTGTCCTTTGCTGAGTTATGCTATGACAATTAGGTATAAAATGAACCAATGCTTACATGGGGCTGTATCTGGCCAAGAAGACATTGAGCAAGTTAATTCCTTAACCTCTGATTATAGTTATTGTTAGATTTACCTGCAGAAGAGATACCTTGGATATAAGGATGAAGCTATAATAGCCAAATGACAATTCTTGTGGCAAATTCTGGCACTACCTGTGAATGAGACACATTTTCTGCCATTACACAGGTTTTATTTTTTTTAAATAAATAATCGGGACTTTTGTAACTTAAACGTGCCCATTTGCATATTAATTCAGTATACAACTTTAATATACTTCACACACCACATGAAGCAGTTTTCATATGCATTTTAATTTTTTTTCCTGTGGAATATTTAAAACCTTGCTGTACTGCATTTGGGTAGCATGATGGCTTTGGTGAGCACTGCTACCTCACAACACTTGGGTCTCTGGTTCAATCCCTCACTAAGGTACCACAAAGTTTGCATTTCCTTCACATGTCTTTATGATTTTAGTCGGTTCGCTGGTCTCTATTCCAAATTCAAAGCCGTTCATAAGTGACTTGGTATTCATCCAAATTATCCGTGGGCATGCAAGCAATAAATTAATGAATGTCTCTGCCCTATAATGCACTGCATCATCTAATATTAGCTTTGTTGCTTTGCGTTAAGTGCTAGGATAGGCCCAACTATGAGGTATAAATGATTGACACTACACTGTGGCATGGAAGAGACATACATTATATATGTGGTTCGCAGCACCAAATTGATCTATATTACTGCGGTCATTTTTCTTTCACTTTCTTCCCAGACTAACATCAGACCTGTACACAGAAGTTGGATATCTTTTTTAAGGTAGTGGTATGGCAGGTTATGCCTGAAAGCACAGGGCCAACATTTTCATTGTGGAGTGATCACTATAAGGCTTGTCTAGGGCACAATCCTGTTTGAAAGTGATATGTTGAAACACATTACCATGACCATAACGTCTTCTACTTTCATCCCACGCTGACATAAAAGGTGTACAGAGAATATGGCTATATTTTCTCAGTAGGAGTTTGAAAGTATGATGTGAATTGCTATAGGCAGGAAGTTAGGTAGTTTTGTGGACTTGCCACCCTTATGAAGAGGTATAGTATAAAATTGTTTCCAGATCAAGGGATCAGTAGATTCACTAATAGATCGGATGATAAGAATAGATATGGGGTAAGCTAAAGAGTTAGCTGCTAAATTGAGGAAGAAATGAGTAAGGTTGTTCACGGAAGGAGAGCAAGGCTTGAGCTTGAGAAGGAGGTGTTTTATATAGCTAGTTGAAACTGGTCACAAAGAAAAGGAGTTGTTTGCAGGAGAGGAGGGGTCTGAATGGGTGTGAGAGTTAGGGGTCTGCTTACATGGAGTGGAGGGATCTGTAAGGTTTGGGGAGCTAAGGGTTTGTATTAGTTTGGTGATAAAGAAAATGAAATGGGAGTTTAATATGGTAGCAATTTCAGTGGGGATGTTATTAGGACAAGGGTTTGGGCCTGAAGAGTTACCAGGGTGCAGGATTTGGTTAATAGAGTTTCAAAATTTTCTCAGGTTACTGCAATGGGTTATTTTTGGGTTGAGATAAAAGTTTATCTTGTCAAGAGGAATTTGTTTTTTTGGTAAGATCACTTAGTTCTGGGTAGGTTTGAAGATGGATGGGCAATTTTGTCTTAATCCAGAGTTTACAGGCAAAGTCTCTTTTTTTCATGACAGCAAGAGTAGATGGGGACAACCAGAGAGAGAGTAGGGATTTAACTCTCTTTTTTCTAACAGGCGCAAGAGAGTTAAAGATGCTTAAGAAAATGTTGTTACATTTTTTGCACTGCATCATTAAGTGGTAAATATCATAGGAAGGACCAGTTAATAGAAGTGAGTATGCTATTTAGAGTATCAGGGCTGAAGTTTGATAGGCTATGGCAGTATTTTAATTTATGTAGCCTTGGTAGGTTAGGGGGGAATCTTTGGAAGAGGATGGAAAAGTGGTCACTAATGGAATCGGGTAGAGATATAGAGTGATTTCATGGGATTGTGTTAGATACAAGTATCCAGTTTATGATGGAGCAGGTGTTGTTGGGTTTATTAAAGTGAGTCAGGGAGGTGACTAGTTGTGAAAAGCTATGAAGGTTGATGCTAGAGGTAGGGGACTTATATGTAAGGGATAACCAGTTGTTGTTGACATCTCCTAACAGGATAGTTTTATTATTTACATTGTGTGTGAACCAGGAGAGTATGTGTTCTAGTACTGAAATATTGTCGCCAGGAAAGAATATATATATATATATATATATATATATATATATATATATATATATATATATATATATATATATATATATATATATATATATATATATATATATATATATATATATATATATATATATATATATATATATATATATATATATATATATATCAGCAGCTAGAGTTAGTGTTTTAAAATCATTTAATTTACAGTTTACAGTTAGTTCAGTTGGAGGAAACTGAGGGGGTGTTTTGTCTAAGGGATAGTGGTTGAATCTGATGAAGTTGCCGCATTAGCGTCAACGAAAAGTGCTTTATTCCGAAATAAAACTACTATAAGGTTTTGGTTTTCGGCTTCGTTCACTATTGGATTTTGTTCTATTTCATCAGTTTGTTGGTCTTGTTAGTTTTAGGATAGTGGTTGAGATGTTGGGAGTCAATTTGGGTGATGCCACCACCTTTCTTTTAAGGTCTGTCCAGTCAGAAGATGTAGCCAGGGGGTAGACATTCTTTATCTAGGATGTGAGGTGGGGTTTGAGCCAGGGTTCTGTGAGATCTGTGATATTGTGAGTGTATTTGTCAATTAGTGCATCAGTCTATTATTTCAGCAGCTACAATTAAGAAGTTTGTAATCTGGAGAGGACACAAAATAACTATTGCTCAAGATCTGCCACTTCTAATCAAGTAGCAAAGGCAGCTGCTATCTCCTTATTGTGCTTATTTATTAAATAAAAAAATCAAATTTCAAATGAAATACCCAGCACTTCTTACTTTCCATTATGATGGCAGCCTCTATCAAATTAACACTCCCAAAGAAGCTAAAGCCACTTTTTTTAAACCATTTAATGAATCTCCAACCACGACTTCCCAAGTCTTCATAACCCTATCTTAAAAATGAACTTTGTATTTTGTCTCCTGCAGGAATAGCACACTAACTAAGTTTTTGGATAAAAATAAAAATGCCTGCTTTCTGGGTATATCTCTGCTTTCCGTTGTAACATTTCAAATGACCTGATAAACCTAGGAAGTCATCCAAGCAATGTGACCTCTAACCTTCACCTCTTGCACACCCCTGTAAGTGCATTGTGCATGCTCCAAGGATCCTACATTTGTCACCCGGGTCAAACATAAATGGCAGCATTTTGTCTATTTTTTTTTCTCTTTTCTTGGCCGAATGGAAATCGGTAGAGATGTAAAATCTGGTGAAAATGTTTATTTTAATCAGAAGTAAGTACAATCATTCAAAGTTGGAGAAAGTACTCAATAAGTAAACTTCTTAGTCCTGTACTGTAATTTCTAATCACAAAAGTGCTTTTAAGACTCCAGATCACACTAGTGAGCTCTGATAAATGTAATAAAATGTTGTTGTTTATTTGGAGCATTTACTAACACCTTACTGACATTTGAAAGTTACTTAACAAGCCGGCATAAAACAGTCATATCTCCTTGCGTTTTTGACTCAGCCTTCACATTTGTGCAGCGTCTCCATATCTAAAGTATAGAAGAACTGCAATCCTTCTTTCACTAGCCATCAAGCAACTAAAATGCTGAGATAGTAAGGCATAGCAGAACCTGTTAAATAATATTAAGTGATATACATGAACAAGTCAAAAGACTCTTGTAACATATTCCAAGAGATAATACCTAGAACTTAATTTTGAATAGGCCAAATTTGACATTTGCAAGTTACTTTATGCAAGAACTAGCATTCTGTGCTGACAACACTTGAAAATGGAATGGCAGTGACAGCAGATGCATGTTAGATATCAGTGAAAATAGTAGTTACCTTGCTGGCATGAGAACCATTATGTCTTAGATGGTGATGTTTGGAGGCACCCAATGTTGCTTTTCTGAGGAGTATTTGGAGGTGAAAATAGAGTAATGTTTTCAGAATTTGTACTACAGAATAAGAGTATTTTTTGTGATGTGCATGACAGATAATTGATGAATGGGTCAGAGGAAGTAAACAATTAGATAGACACCAATCTTTCTCCATATTGAGCATTTCGACTGTTTCAAGTTGACATCAAGAAATTAAACAGGATGTAAGTTTTGAGACAATAATGCCTAGTTACTGTTTAATGCATAAAATATACTAGAACATGTTTGGCTCTTCTCAATCATGCCCATATTGTAGAAATTAATTTTTAATATATTCAGTTTTGCTTCAGAAAATGATGGCTTCTTTACATTATGCAGAATACGGAATTGGTAATTTACATTCCAGATTACCAAGTTAGGATCTCGTAACTAGGTGTATATGATGCTTTGATCTTAGGAGATTATACAGTAGACTAGACATTGAACTTCCTCTGAGAATTAAAAAAAACACTATTTAGTAGTTATAGCAGGTCACTTAGCAGTGCAGGCATCCAAATAATGTAGTTTTATTTTGATAAGTTAAATGCAAGATAATACTTGATTTTAGGCTAAAACTCTGTGATTGTTCGGTCTATGGTAACTTAACTTGGCATGCCTGAACAGGGAAAGTCAAAGTAACCTCAGTAGAGATGGAGCAAAGTATTCCTGTAAGACTATGACATTTAAAATATGCGTATGCATGTGGTATCATGACAAAATTATAAAAAATTTGGAACTGCATATTTCAAATTTGCTGAGTGTGGGCTATACTGCTAAAATTTTAGTCCACTTCATATGAGATGAGAGAAAGCATGTAAGGTGATAACAGTTTTGACTGTAAATGGATTACATGATAAAGATTTTTGAACATTGAAGATCCATCTGACTTCAGATACGTATTCACATTTTGAAAGTATGCTACAGATAACATCAAAGTACAACAAACATTCAAATTTATAAGTTGGAAAATATTTTTTATGCTGTTAATGCCACCATTTATTGGTGTTAGTCACCATTAGGTTAAATTTGCATTGTTAGCTATGTTTAAGATGTACAAATCAACATCTAAAATTGTTCTTTTTTATTACTTTTTTAAATGAATATTGATATTCAACTCATTTTCTTTATCATTTAAATGGATAATTTGTATTATATAAAAGTTATGTGGTTAGTAGAACTCAATTAATCTCACCTATCTATAAGCTGCAGAGAGCTGAATAAGCGACTTTTCTTGATACTAAGTATATTTTTTGTTGCTTTCCACATCTGAATAACTAGCAACTGTATTTCGCCTGCCTTTCTGTTACATTGAAGCTGTTTTTACTGCATTTAACTTAATATTGCACTTGGAATCCTTGTTTGTTACTATTTGACTGTATTTGTAGCAAATTCTTCTGTGTAAGCTGTAGTAGCTGATTCATAGCATTTATAAGTGTTTGCTGTACCTGTTTCTGCCTGTTTTGTGAAAAAAAGAAAAAAAAGAAAAAATATCTCTTGTTTTTCCTGCTTTACTAGTTTAGTCCAGTTTCAGAGTTGCTGATTCCTGGGCTTTGGTTGTAGTTCCTGTGTACTGTTTCCTTGCCTTATTTGGGGCGAGGGAAGCTACCTGGCTTACCAGTGGGAGTGGGAAGCATTGAGCTGCCTTTGTCCAGTTTTGTGAGGTTTCAGCCAGTAACTAGTAGTTTATTGGTCGTTTTGGGCCAGTTTCTAGCTTTTTCCAGCCCCTGTTATAAAACGCAGCTAAGCAGCGTTAAGCTGATTTAGAGCGATTTAGCTGAGCTGCCACTGTTGCACACTAGGGCAGTGCTGGTTAAGCAGGTTTAAACTATTCGGGCTACCTAAAGTCCACTCTTCAAATTTTCCCTTAAAACTACCTTCCTCGAACTATACTACTGATCAAATCAGCGTATCCTATAACTAAAAAGATCATCTCTACTTGACTCCAAGTAGACTATTCTCTATCTATTAAACCTAGCACTTGCTCCTACAGTACTTATTACCTTGATACGGCACTCTTGTCATAGATAGTACCCCAAAAGGCAACCCCCCATTTCTCGGTCACCCACGTCCCCGGAATCTTTTTTTAAAGTTTTCGTCTACCCTTCTAGCATGTCGAGGGATCAGTTGCTAGTGTCCTCTCCTGCTCAGCTGGTGAACCTGGGAATATTGAGGCAATGTTTCAATTGCCTCATGTACACAGACAACCCTCTCCTCCTCCCACAAAACACAAATACATGCGAGAGATGCAACTATATGGCCAAACTGGAGGCTGAGCTCTCTCAACATAGGACTGGCAAGACCAGTCAGGAGGAGAAGGTTACCACACACACTATAGACCCAGTCTCACATAGTACCATTACAACCTCAAATCATACACATAAACACACAAAGACATACTCGGAGGCTCTGATCAAAAATCTACCAAAACAGCAGAGGCCACCAAAGCAGACACCCAAACAACCACCACCTCAGAACACAACACCCGCAACACATAGACCTCACAGTCAGAGTGTCAAACAGTCACAGCCCTTAAGGCCAAACACAATGCCAGACACACTAGTCATTGGTGACTCCATAGTCAGACACACTGATGTCCCGCTCACCAGACTGAGTAAGGAGAAGGTCACAGTAAGCTGCCTGTCGGGCGCTAGAATCCGCCACATAACGCAAGCACTCAGGTCTCTCAACAGCAGGTACAAATATGACTCAATCATTGTCCACGCTGGTGTAAACGACCTGAGACGTACCTCCTTGGACTACATGAAAAGAGACATTGAGGAGCTCTCTGATTATGTAGCCCAGGCAGGTATGACCCTGACCTTGAGCAGTATCCTACCTTCACCAAGAATGATGCCACAATACAGAGATAAGATGATCAGCTTTAACAATGGCTCAAACACTGGTGTCATTCAAAGGGGATCCAGTATCTGTCTGCCTGGGATGACATGCTGGACAAGCCACGCTGCTTCGCAAGGGACGGCTTGCACATGTCACCCCTGGGATTCCGGATATTGGCAAAGGCTCTTGCCACCCCCATAGTGCCTTTTTTAGGCAAGGCTCAAATTCTAAACCTACCACCCTAGAACACAAAAAGGAAAAAACTAAGGGTAATGCTGCTCAATGCCAGAAGTCTAAATCTCAAAATGCACGCACTCGAGGCCCTTCTCAGTATGGAGAACATCGATGTCTGTGCTGTGACAGAAACCTGGTTCAAGGCTCCTGAGAGCACCCCAGCGCTATCAGGTTTTACCTCATATCATGTGTTCCGGCCCCAAAATCCGGACAATACCAAGAAAGGAGGGGTATCCATATTCATCAAGGACACCCACACCTCAAGACTGGTGGCAACGCACGATGCATCGGAGACCATCCAGGTGCAATTAACCATAGGCAAGACTGCTCTGCAAATTGTAGCATGTTACAGGCCACCCTCACAAACTCAGGAAACTCACATGGCCTTCCTGAAAACACTAGAGGGATAAATGTATCACCAAACACCATCATACTAGGTGACTTCAATTACCCTAATATAGACTGGGAACACTACTCAAGCCCAAACACCCTAGCCCAAAAGTTCCTGGAATTCATAAACTCAAATGCCATGGAACAACTAGTCACCATCCCCACAAGAGGAGATAACATACTTGATCTCATCATCATGAACATGGGAGCACAATGTTCAACACCGGAAGTATACCCCTCACTGGTGAGATCAGATCACAAACTAATCTCGCTGGAGGTCCTCATCCCACCCCACCTGAAATAAAAAGACCACAGTAAAGAACTTCTCAAAAGCCGACTTCACACTTCTAAAGACTAGTGTGGTCTCCTTTCAGGCCCCGAGCGGCGGAAAACAATACTCAAGCCGCTGAATCACTTACAAACGCCTTCTACCAGCACCTGCAGGACTGCATGGATAAGGCAATCCCAAGCAAAACAAAGACTCTTTGTACCAAAGGCAAGTGTCCAGTCTGGTGGACCCCAGCCATAAACAAACTCTACAACAAAAGGAGGAAGCTACTACAAGATAGAGCAAAATCCTTAAAAGGTAAGACACCCTTGATCACTATAAGTAAAAAACTAAGAGCTCTCATAAAATCATCCAAAGCAAATTTCGAGAGAAAAATAGCTAAAGACTCAAAAGACAATCATAAGGCCTTCTTTACCTATGTTAGAAACCTAGGAGGAAACTCCCAGATATGCTCAGAACTAGTTCAAAATGATGTGAAGATTACTGATCCTACAGACATTGCCAACATACTGGCTGACAGGTTCAGTGCAAACTTCTCCCCCCCCCAAAAGGAGAGATATCTATACCAAATGAGTGCAGCCCCCCAAACATCTCCAGCGCCCAAGTGAGAACTGCTCTCTCCAAAGCAAAAAATACAGCATCCATGGGACCCGATGGTGTCCCTGGCTGTGTGCTCCACGAACTCAATGAGGAATTAAACCCACAGCTAGGACAGCTGTTTAATCAAAGTCTTACCTCTGGATACGTACCCAGGGAGTGGCGCACTGCAACTGTGGTCCCACTTCACAAAGGCGGTGCCTCTACAGACCCTGGAAATTACCGGCCCATTAGCTTGACAAGCCTTATCTGCAAAGCCATGGAGAGGATCATAATGGACCTCATAAATAAAGACATAGGGAATTTGCAGACTTTGGATCCAACCCAGTTTGGCTTTGTCAAAGGCAGATCATGCCTTTTAAACTTGGTTGACTTTTGAAACAGTCACCAAAGCCATTGATGAGGAAAGGCAGTCCATACAGCCTACCTCGATCTGGCTAAGGCCTTGTATACAATACCCCACTCGGGTATCATTGAAAAACTCATCAGCTTAAATGTTAACCCATACATCACAAGATGGGTTGCAAACTGGCTGAGTGACAGAACCCACAGGGTCAGAGTTGCTGGCGCCATGTCAGACTCAAAGCCTGTCACAAGTGGTGTCCCACAGGGCTCAGTCCTGGGCCCACTCTTGTTTGGCATCTACTTTTCCGAAGTACAAGTAAACACAGGAGGGTTATGGCTGACAAAGTTTGCAGATGACTGCAAACTGGGCCATAGTAGAAAACACATCTGACACAGATATCCTTCAGAAGGGTCTCACAGAAATGGATAACTGGTGCCAGAGCCACGGCCTAAAGTTAAATGCCAAAAATGCATAGTCATACCCTTCGGGAAAAACAAGGTTACCCCTAGCTACCAAATAGGTGGCAATCCACTGAGCACAGAAGAAGTTATCAGGGACCTGGGGACCCAGGTTGATAGTAGTCTGTCATTCGACACCCATGTAGCTAAAGTAGTTAGGAAGTCCTTCTACATTGCCCACCTTATCATGAAGGGATTCTCATCTAGATCAAGGGAGGTCATAGTCTACTCATCACTCATCAGACCAATGATTGAGTACAATGCCCCATTCGGAATGTATCTGACCCGACACTTGCAGCAGCTGGAGAGGCCAAGTTCCTCACCAAAAGGATAAAGGGTCTCAAAAATCTGTCCTATGCTGCCCGACTGAAAGAACTCCAGCTCTATTCAGTCGCTTACCGCTTGCTCAGAGGTGACCTTTGCCTAACATACAAGGCCATGTCAAACCCAGATTTGATGAATATGCTTCACCTCAAAAAATCTAGATCCATCAGAGCCACAAGGGCAGGAGACTTAAACCTCGACACAGCTATTAATAGGACGTGCTGGAGGGATAGATTCATCACCCAAAGACTCCCTATGCTGTGGAACAAAATCCCGGTACATGTGAGGCAGAGCACCTCGCTGGCCTTGTTCAAGAGAAATCTTGACCAATGGATGGGAGATCGCAGATATACTCCAGGAATTACCTCAGTGTCACTGCTCGACAGAGGCACAGCAAAATAATGGGTATAGTTCCCCATACTAAAGGTGTGGCGTAAGCCACAAAACGATGGGCTAGGCTTATAAATGCCCTCGGGCAGATAGCCTAGTATGAACCTATGAACCTATGAACCTAGAAAATGTGTACTGTGAGTGAATGTTTGCTTGCAGTCTGTTGATACTTGGGATTATAAAAGGATGTCGTATTATAGTTTTCTGTAGTTTAAATAATAACTCTCTAAATAAGATTGTATATGTAATATTCCAAATCTCTTGTTTTTTTTACTTTCCTCTTTCAGACCAGAGGAATAAGTGGTTAGGCACGGGGGGAGTTCTGAAGGAGTCTGAAGTCGTCTTACTAGTTATCACTTATCAAACAATCTCATTCTACCTACCAAACTTAAAACAATGTTTTGTCAGAATCTTAACTGCTATTATGTAACAGTAAATTGAAGAAATCTAGATGATATGTACTGATTTGTGAAATGTAAATGGCCTTCAAGATAAAAAAAGAAAAATGAATCATGCATTTAATATTTCAGACAAAATCATCAGTCACTTTTCTTCAAGAAACTCATATGACAAAGGAACAATGATACAAATAAAAATTGGATACAACAAATTATAGTGGCAGGGGATAATACAGTTTCAAAAGGTACTGCCATTAATTATAGTTAAAAAAATATTTCAGGGTACTATTTTGAATTATAACACAGATCCTAATGGAAGATGGTGCTATTTCACTTGCTCTTACCCCCCCCCATATAATAAACCACTACTCATACTTAACATTTATGGTCCATGTATGAACCAGCACATCTTTATATACAAGATTTATAATTTTTAATGAGGTTCCCAGAACACCTGTACATATTAGGAGGTGACTGGAATGTTTGAATTAACTCAAAAAAAGACAGATCCAACAAAAATAACAATCAACCATCTCAAGTCACCTCAACTCTAGCAGAATTAATAACTGACTTTAACCTGATAGATCCCTAAGATATCCATTAGGCTGACAAAACAATTAGTACATTTACATATTACTCTGCATATCATAAATTATGGTCAATAATTAATTTATTCTTAATTTCTGAATACCTAGCAAGATATGAAATCTTATATAGCACTGAACCCAGATCCATCTCTGACCACTCGAAAATCTCTTACAATAAATAACTACAAATCCAACCATAGTAATCAAAACTTTCCTTAAATCCCAACTTAATTGAAAAAAATAAGTTATACAAGAGATTTCAAACATTCTCTCTCAGTTAGAAAAAAGTATCAAAAATCCAATATACCCTATGATGTTCAATGGGAAGCAACAAAAGCCATAATTAGAGGCATATTGATTCAGAAGGCAGCACTATACAAAAAACAAGATAAAGAAAAAATAAGAAATCTAGAAAATAAATTAAAGCTAATGAAAGTAGAACTACAATCAAAATACTACATAGAATTAGAAAAATCCATGACCAGCTTACAGAAACAAATTTACTTGCTACAAACACAACAATACTCAATCACTGAAATAAAATTGTTATATAAATGTGCATAATGGACCCAAACACCTTCAAATATCCTAGCAAGATTAATAAACATAAAAAAATGCTCCCCCAAAAATAAGTGAAATAAAATACATGAAAAAACCATAAACTCGGATCTTGACATCATTAAAGGCTTTGAAAAGATCTATAAAGATTTATATGGCCTACAAGAACAACTTTGATGGAATCTTTACCAGGAATTCACAAAATACTTAAAATTTCCACTTCTACATGAAGCATAAAGCAATGCTGTTAAATCCCCTCTTGCATTAGAGGAAATTAAATCAGCAATTGACAAACTGAAATCAAGCAAGGCTCCAGGGCCAGATGGCTTTATAGCGGAATTTTATAAGAAATTCAGCCAGTTAGTATCACCCATTCTGCTAAAACTTTATAACTATATTACTGAATTTGATATCTCTGACACATATATAACTAACTCAAAAAACATTCTTATCCACAAGCCCAATTCAGATACTTCAAACCCTTATAATTCTAGACCTAGCTCTCTCATTAATATTGACATTAAAATACTATCCTCGATATTAGCAAATAGAATTAAAAAAGTATTAGCACATATAATATCCTCTGAACAATTAGGCTTCATGAGTTATAAACAGGTCTGGGATAATACACTTACTATAGACTCATTAATTCACCTTTTGGAAAAGGATAGATGCCCAAGGTATGCCTTCTCAATAGACACATCCAAAGCCTTTCATAAAGTCAATTTAAATGTTCTCCTTAAAGAACTACTTCAGTACAATATCCCCTAGAAATTTATAAACATGACTAAAATGGTTTATAAAAATGCATCTACAACACTCTATATAAGCAAAAAAAAGGCATCAAACCTGATTAAAATTATCAATGGAACAAGACAATGTTGCCCCCTTTCCCCCTACTTGTTCAGTCTCTACATAGAACATATATTACTCCTAATAAGTCAAAGAACTTTCCAACAACTTTGCAAATTTCAAAAGTGAAAATAAAGTTCACAGCCTTTACTGATGATTTAAATATTTATTTTGAATTACCAAACACTGACTTAGAGAAAATTCTAAATTCTATTGAAAAGTTTTCCAAAATATCAAATTATGAAATAAACCCAACTAAATATGTTATCTTCCCAATAAATCCCCTTGGACACAAGGAGTTTTATTTTCCAGAAACAAGTATAAAAGTTAACTACTCTTTAAAATACCTGGGAATCCTGTTTAAACACACTCATAAATAATTGTTAAATGATAACTTTTATAAAACATGATTGGATATTGTGAAGGATATCTCTAGATGGAAAAATGTAACCCCCCTATCCAGATCAGCTATTATAAAAATGAACATCCTCCCAAGAATCCTATATCAACTAAATGCTGTTACTCTGAACATTCCAAATAAATTCTTTTCTAAAATGAAAACAGAACTTGCAAAATTCATATGGCATCTAAAAACTACAAGAATTAACTATAGTAAACTTATTCTACCTAAAGAAAGGGAGGACTCGGATCACCTGATTTTCAACTGTATCATGATATCATATGTGCCAGCCATATCCTTCAAATAGTTAAATATGACCCTTCAAATTGTGAATAGTATCCATTATGGATCAAATTATATTATCACCATATAAACTCATCAAAAATGAATCCTAGAGCAATTCCTTTTATTAGCCAAAGAATCATTAAAACACTCAAAATCCATCCCTTTATTAAAAATAAAATTAAAATATTCCAAAACCTGATATCAACCCTACAACATGAGAATACCCTTAATATTTTACAACCTATCCACCTTAATCCAAATTTAAAACTAAACAGCTGAATGCTGGATTTAAACTAATACCCCCAAATAAAATAATATCACAGTCTGGGAAATCTATCAGCTAAAAGAACATAAGATGGTTAATATTAGAAATAGTTTGGGAGTAAACAAAAAGTGCAACATAATACAGACAAATATTTATTTTAGTTAATTCTAAACTCAGAAATTTAAAAATAATGAACAAGATATTAATATAACTCATACAATCCTAAAAATTCTACTATATAAATCTAAAATGTTATCAAATGCTTACAAAATAATAGACAAAAATTAAAATCCAGGATTCACTTATATTCTCGAACAACTGGGATGACAGAAACAGTAATATTATCCCAAAACAAAAAAATGTGAGCATTGGAATATACCCTGAAGCTTACTCCTTTCAGAAACCCAATATACACTCAAATCATGATAAACAATAATTATTATTATACACCTGTTCTACTTAACAAAATTCATCCCTCATACTCTCCTTAATGCCCATTTTGTCCGACAGTGTTAGTAGACACCATACATGTTTTTTTTTGGGCTGCAAAAATGTTTTTAAATTCTGGTGTTCATTAAGAGCCAAATTGGAGAAAATAGGATATACTAAATCAACTATTCCATGGAAAACTGCAATACTTCATATAATTCCTGAGAACCTGACCTACTTGCATAAGCATATTTTAATCATGAAGTGTGCATTATTAAACATTTACATTGCCAAAAACTGGTTGGACAGGTCCAAAGTGACATGGGAAAGTTTCAAAAATATGGCTACTAAATACATCTTATCACATAAATCAGTTACAAGAAATCAAAAGAAACTTTCATATTATCGGAAATATTGGAGCTCTCTTCTGGACACTATGACATAGAGAGTATATGTCACTCCAAAAACAAATCTGAAGGCCAAACCTAAAAAAAAAAATAAGATTTCCACTTTCTCTTCACACTTTTAATGCATCCCCTTTTTCCAGTTTAGTTAAACTAAAAACTTAGGGTGACATCATACTGTAAATATTGTAAATAGTTTTTTTTATTTCTTTGTGTTTTTGTAAGTTTGACAGTCTGCTCATTAAATGGTTGTACAATCTCCATATTTTTATTGATATCATTGAAAGCATAAATAACTGCTTATAGTAATATTGTTTGGTTTAAATACTACTTTGCAAGGAGTTGTACACTCTAAACATGCTATATTGCCATTGTAAATATTGCTTTAATAGTTGTTCTGCAACTTGTGTGCCTTATCTTTCAAAAACTAATAAACATCATAGCTGAAAAAAAAATATTTCATGGAATTCAGTAATTCTATTTAAGAGGTTATGACATGACAACAATCAGCCATTAAAAAACACTATCCAATTAATTAAGATTTACTTAAAACTTGTTTAAAACTGATTTGATGTTAATACACTAATTATAAAATTATAAAGCATTGTCATATTTAACTTTAAAAGATAATTCATTAAACAAGATTAATTTAACCCAGGGTCACTCATGGCATATAATCTAAGTTGTCATTTGAGCTCACAGTTATCCAGATGCTAATTTATCATCTTACACTAAGGGTCACTTTTTATTTGTTCAACCACTAAAAAATTGAAGGAATGTGTGTTAAATTCCATCACATTTATATAAAGCATTAGTAGTTTTCCATGTCCAAAAGGTGCTCATAAATACACTGCTGGATGAGTGTTCTGACGAAGTTCCAAGCAATGTATGAAATGAAAGTGCTCAACCCAATAAAGGAAATTTTGTGAATTTGATTGTCAGTTTCTGCACTACAACAGGCTTTCATTTCTGTACATATAGCCACTGACAGAAATTAAATGGTTCTACTTCCTCCTCAGAAATCCATCAGTTGGATTCAGACTTTATTAAGATGACCCTGTATATACTGCAAGATAAGGAAAATCAATTAGATCATGTTATTGACTTCACTGCTTCTGCACCTTCTCTGTCACATACCAACCAAGCCAGCTCAATCAACCATATTCCCTTTCCATTCTACCCTTTTTTTCCTCTTTCTTTGTTCTACTGAAGGAAATGGTTGGGAAGTTCTTTTACCCACATTTTTATTTGCCTCTGGTCTGGTTCTCAGCACCCCCTATCTGCAACTAATGGCCAGGAAATCAGAACAGGTTGCTGTGAGAACTTACTGCAAATCTTTCTCAATGCACTGTGACTTTATAACTCTCCTATTTTAATGCCATAAATATTTTGATCTCACCTGTTAGTTATCCATAAACCTCATCAAAATAAAGGCTCACCTTCCAGAGTGAACCAGCATTAACTTAAGTCACCCTGAGGCTGTCTTGCTTCTCCTTCCTTAATTTAACTGCTAGATGGAGATGTGCCCACCATTTTAATATCTTAATGGTCTGTTTTCAGGATTTTACCTTCATTCCTTGTCCTAAAACTATCATAGTATAATACATTTACAACTAAAGTGGCATCATCTAGTTTGCCCATACCAATTAATTATAAGCTCATTGGGAGAGTAAGTAACAAGTTTATATTATTTATGTTAATTAATTATTTACTTATTAATTCACCCTGTCTGTTCCATCTCGCATACATGAAGATTGTCTCATCCTTCAATATTTAATCTCCTATTCACCACCCAGTTACCACAGTCAACCCAAACAAACAAATGAAATGTAACTCAGCACAACTAAGTACCATTTACTGTTTTTGGTTCCTGCCTTACCTTCGTCCAAATGCTAAGTATATTAAGATCATTACAATGATAGTATCTTCTATTATGCTTCCAGAGACATCAACCTCCCTGGTTAAAGACCAGATTATTAGAATATTGAAACTTGACAAGAGAAATGGGTTGGTGTTGATGGAAAAAAATAGATTATACTGGAGCTGTGTTTAACATTTTACTCTGGTAAATATAGTCCAACATCATGAAATGAAATCAACATACCGTACAGAAAGGTAGATTTATATTTAGAAGACCTGTTCCTCCAAGGGAAAATTTCCTTTGATGAATACAAGTTTTTATCTTCAACAAAACCAAAGGTTCAAACTATATTTGAGATTATTAAAGTCCACAAAGACCTACCTGGACTTCCCTTTAGACCCATCTTGACAGCATGATTTTCTAAGACATGGCCTTTAGCCATCAACATAGACAGAAAATGAAAATTATTATCTCAGTCAAAAAGTCATTTATTAAAAGATTCATGGGATTTCCTGTTGGGATGGACTGGTGATTTACAAGAACAGATGTAATGGATTTGTTTTCCTGTATAACTAATGAGGAAGAATTTAAATTGTCCAACAGTGCTCTCATCAATTGTTTTAGCCATGGTCAAAATTAATATATAAATGGGTCTTTTGGACATTGTCTTAAAAAACAAATACATGGAGTTGCTTTGACAGTGGTTCTTGCCCCCATCTATGGTAACTTACTCCTGTGGCAATTGGAAAAACAGTAAGTTTGCAATTCCACATTCATAAAAATTATAACATTATATTTTAGATTCCTAGATGACGTGTTCATTTTTTGGAATGATTCCGAAAAGGAAGTGATAGAATGTATTAATTATATTCAAAGTACATTCATGTTTCTAAAATTTGCATACTCTTATGATACAAATAAGAATGATTACCTTGGTGTCACAATTACCAAAGGGAATAATGGTTTCATTTCTACTTTGTATAGAAAACCCATATTGTGTAATTAATACTTACACTATTCCAATCCCCATCTATTGTCCCAAAACATTTAGTGAAGGAATAGTTAATGCAGGTTTTCAGGATGATATCTTAACATAGTGATTTTGTCCTTGAGAGAAATAAAGTGGTAAATATGATCCAAGAATGAGGACATTCCCAGGATTTATTAGAAGTTACCAACAGCTGTGGAACAAAGTATACTCCATTACCAGGTTCCAAAACTCCATTTTTAGTGAAGTGGAAGGAGAATTTGGACAACAACAACAACAACAGTTTTGAAAAAAGCTTCTGTGTTGGAATACAGCAGTGGCTCTACAATGGTAAACAAGATTGTTAACAACAGATAGAATATATTCAATGTGAACTCATATTTATTTAAATGCTTAGGTGATAGACCAAACTTTATATTCAAAAAAGGAAAAAAAATAGCTAATAGTTTTGAATACCTTTAAGACAATACATTCCACAGTCATGTCACTAAGGAAATCAAGCTAAGTGCTTTTTGTAATTAACGTACAAGCATTGTGCCATATGTTTTGGAAGATAGACAAACAATCAGAAGTATTATTACAAAAAGTTAATTGCACATCCTTTGGGTTGGTTTACATATGTGGCTGTTTGTTCATCTTGCCAGTATTTTACTCTCTGTGATATAATAAGCTATGAATGCTGTTAAAGTTTATCTATATCATTTTTTTATAACAAAAAAATATTTTTGGTTTCTATACCATGAGTACTTGGAATAACCAAAAATAAAGAAATCACATCTGTAGTCATCATTAGATAATTCTTGGGACTTTGAATGTCTTTGTAGCAATAGTATATTTATAGCATACATCTGATGTTGGATTATGTAATTAGATGACTGCACTCTATGACCACCATATAAACATATAAAAATGGAGGGTGTAGTACATTGCTTTAAATTTTAAATTTTACAAAATATTAGATGTGGAATACATGATGGGGATATTGTTGTTGCCACAGAGAATCAAAAATATAACTGTATCTGTTTCTTTAAGGCAGATATGTATTTTGGGTTAAATGAGAATGTCTCAATTAAGCTGGTATTGAAATGCTGACACATTAGATAACTTGATTTCATTAGTGTTTTTCATCATGTGACTATAATTATCTTTGATATAAAGACAGTGTTTTTTAATTGATTGTAATCAGTGAAAAAGCACAATTTGTATGAAAAATTGAGAGCTTGCATTTAATAAATTGACTGGAGTTGTTGAAGCCATCGGTTAGATCTGTTACTTTTTTTGTTCATTGGCCTGCTGTCCCTACTTCAACTACCATTGTTCTGTTGATGGAATCAATGGTATTGTATCTGTATATCCTGTGTGAAAATTGAGGATGGCTAAATTATGATTTTTCTTGTTGTGTATTTTAATTTTGTGAAAATGAAGTAATATATAAAACAATTAAGTATTATTTTAATGTTTTTTAAAACACATTTTGTTAATATGATGGTTGAGAAATTAGTAGGCTATTTAAATTGTATCAATTGTACATTGCTTTTGTTCTGATGAAGTTGTAAAACACAATTAAATATATTGTTGTAGTGATACATTTGGTTATTTTCTTTCTGTGCCTTTATGGATATCATTCCAGCTGGGAAAAATGTGGATTCACATTATAAAGCCAAGAGATACAATGAATAATTTGATTGTGTATATTCCTTACTGTGGACACTTCCTTTGTAAATCACATGACTAGATATCATTTGCCATTCCCCTGGAATGCCTCAGTAACACTGTGGCAAGTCATGGGGGCAGCTCCCTATAGTGTTTCTACAGACTGCATTGAATCACTGTGGTATGGCTGTGTATAAATCTGAAAGGGCTACCACCAGTGGAAAAATGGTCATGTTCAGGCTTACCACTGATGGTAACCCTTTCTGAATCACAAGGGAAGTCTTAACCATAAATTACTGGACCTGAAGGCTATAATTTAAAGCATGCATTAGAAGAGTCAGGCAATAAATTGTCTGGGAAGGGAGCTAGAACTGAATGCCCTACATTTCCTATTGTTTGTTGTAGAACCTGCAGACTAATTAGAAAGGGGCCAAATGTGTAAATTTCTTTGAATGGAAAAAGTTTTGACACAAAGGTATGCTTTAATTGTAGCTCACAAAACATGGCATATATAGTGTCTATATTACATTATCATACAATTAAAATAGCGAATGCTAGTTCATCATACCGATAATGTCTAAACCATAAAATATTGAACACACGGAACAGCAAATTATTTCCCAAGGAAAAAATTTGCTGCTCCGCAAAAAAAATAAATAAAAACACTTAAACGCAAAGATAAGTGGGGGGCTTCACCCACCACACCCCCCGATGTTGGGGGTTGTGCCCCCCACACCCTCCTACTTAAATATAATAACTCCAACATTGCATCATGGTGGAGGAAATGGCAAAGTCCTGAAGAGAGCCCACCAAATTTTTTTCCCTGGGAAAAAATTTGATGTTCCATTATTTCACTATTTTGCCATTTCGAGAGTATCGGATCAACTAAATAGCTTTCGCTATTTAGTCCATTTGATACGCTAATATAGACCATATATAGCTATATATATATATATATATATATATATATATATATATATATATATATATATATATATATATACACATATACATGCATACATATGTTTGCTATGCAATTGTTTCTACTTTGAAATAATTGGTAGAGAGCTGCACAACTGTATTAATTAGCATGTTCTGACTATGGAAAAAAAAAACATCAATGCTTTAGCCTTAGTCAGGCAGTCTATTTTTAAAAACTTTTTTTTTTGCTTGCAAAAGAGTGTATCAATAAAAACATCAGGGAGGGGATATTGACTCCTATTAGAAACTAGTAAGCTTCCTTGGCAAATTAGGTTTCACATTTTTCATGAAATATAATGAAAACATTTTGTTACTGTTATATTATAGAGTACTTCCCAGTGAATGTAGTACTTGAGCTTCAGCAATAATTATATAATTTATATTGTGTCTTACAATGGCAATAGCATTATTGTTTTTTTAAATATAGCTATCTAGGAAAAAATATCAGTACATTTGCCATAGAAGCACTGTATTTGAAGAGGCATAACAAAGCAGATTACAGGAATGTTGATGCTTCTCATGATAAGTAGACAGGGTTATGGTGAGTTACAAGTCAGGATTCCATGGAGAAGGACACAGTGTCATAAAAGGTATTCAGTCTGACTAGGGCACCAGATAACCTGTGTTTGGAAGGACAAGCCAACATGGCTAGAATAAGTAAGAAGCACCAGCTTTTTCAGAAGGAGGGACTGGTCTAGTTTCTTCTAACTGAATACTATCTAAAGAATGGCCTTTAGTGTGCATTCTGTATAAGGAAGTTATACCTGGGATACTACTTATGTAACTCTATATATATATATAGCTTACACGAAAACTGCCAGACAAACTAGTGAAAGAAAAAACCCCGATGGAAGCTGCAACAGGCATGGTGAAATAAATCCAATAACCAAGCGATAGCTGTAAAAGCTGTTATGTTAGCACTTTATTAAACAAGAACTTTCGGTAGGTTAATAACCCACCTTCCTCAGACAAAACAGTTACTAAGAAGTAATAGGGAGTTTAAATACACTTGTCCCTCCCAATTAATCAAAATTTAATTGATTTCCATCTTCAGTTAAGGAAATTCCTTTTAACCATTTGTGTGCATTACAAATAAAAACAATTTTTTATGTATTAATAAAAGCACTTTGTTAAAAACACATTGTTTAAAAACATCCTTTAAAAATGATCTTTACGTACAAGTTGTTAAAACTATTTTTCTTATTAATTAAATAATGTAATATACCATAATCCAACCCCTTATAGAAATACAGAATTGTTTCTGCTAAAGTTACCATTATGTAAACCAGTATATTTAAGTATATTTGATAAAGTGATCACATGCTCCTATAACTATACAAGGGGGGGGCAACCCACCCCTATTTCTCCAATGAACACAAAAAAAACAAAAAAACCCCACATAAACCCAAGTCCAGCAGTTCATGTTTAGGGCATATGTATTTACTAATAATATGAGTGTGATACCCTGAGTTACACCTAGCTTAATCTATCCCCCCACTCACAGCCCGCAACTATTGTGGCCATACTGTGTCTTGAGTGAGTAAATTTGCTTATTAAAAATTCTGAAAAAATCCGTACTACATGAGGTTAGCTATCTAAACCAAATAAATGTGTTATCTCCTCATGGCTATAATTTTGAGAATGCAGGACAGAGAAACAGCGTCGTTTAGGCCAGGATAAATGTACGCTCCTGTTCTGACCTGCCAAAGTAACTCTTCCCTTTCCAAATTTACCTGCCATGGCCCACTATTTAAATCTGTTGCTACTTGTTTCAAAACAGCAAAATGGAAAGTATGACCAGGATGGTCAATGACATGACAGGCTAATGCATTCTTTATGTCAACTTTTGCGATGGCATATAGGTGTTCATATATGCGCCTTTTAAATGCCCTTTCGGTCTTTCCTATATAGAAAGCCGGGCAATGATCACATAAGGCAGCATAGACCACCGCTTTGGTCCCACAATTAAAGTTGCCCATGACTTTATATATCCTTTTGTTGATATAAAGTTGTGACCCTTCATGGATATTTTTACACTGACGGCATGAATTGATCCTGAAATATATTTTTTTTAATTTCAATGGGCTCATGTACAAGCAAACCACAGGGGTAGCAATGGGCTCTCCATGTGGTGGAGCTTTTGCAAATTGTGTCATTGCACAATGGGAGAACACCCTTTTATTTACTAATGAAGTTTTCAAAAAACATGTCGCCTGGTACACTAGATACCAGGACGACATGTTTTTTCTATGGAAAGGCCCAGTAGAGGAAATAAAAGCCTTTATTCAAACTATGAAGACATTCACAAGTTTCTTGGATTTTACTTTTGAAATGAATTCTGAAGAAATCAATTACTTAGATATATTGTTAATAAAAGACTACAAAGAATCAAGGTTTATTAGTAGGATCCATCGTAAACCGACCTATTCAAATGGATTTCTACACTTTAGTAGTTGCCACCCTTACCATCAAAAGAAGGCGGTTGTGAAAGGACAGATGGTAAGGGCGGCACGTATGACTACTACACATGTGGACTTCAACAACGAGTGTGACAAACTGAGGATTATGTTCCTGAATAGGGGTTACCCCCAGGCCCTCCTCATTGAGATTATAAAAGAAGTGGAAGGTAAAAGGTTAGGTGGACACTTTAAGCCTATTTTAAACTCAGCACACTTGGGGAGCCACATAAACCAAGAAAGCACAGAAATAGACACAACGAACAACGCGAAAGTTGACCTTAAATTGAGATTTTTGTGTACATTTTCGGTAGACCATCTCCATATTAGGGAGATCTTACAAAAGAACTGGTCAATTATAAGGGAAGACAAACAGTTGTTGGACCTGTTAGGATCAGCTCCAGGCTTCACATTTAGAAAAGGTTGCTCATTGAAAACCCTTTTGGAGAAAAATAAACGAACATTCACTAATAGGATTAGGGGCATGACCCAATGTGGGACATGCCGTCAGTGTAAAAATATCCATGAAGGGTCACAACTTTATATCAACAAAAGGATATATAAAGTCATGGGCAACTTTAATTGTGGGACCAAAGCGGTGGTCTATGCTGCCTTATGTGATCATTGCCCAGCTTTCTATATAAGAAAGACCGAAAGGGCATTTAAAAGGCGCATATATGAACACCTATATGCCATCGCAAAAGTTGACATAAAGAATGCATTAGCCTGTCATGTCATTGACCATCCTGGTCATACTTTCCATTTTGCTGTTTTGAAACAAGTAGCAACAGATTTAAATAGTGGGCCATGGCAGGTAAATTTGGAAAGGGAAGAGTTATTTTGGCAGGTTAGAACAGGAGCGTACATTTATCCTGGCCTAAACGACGCTGTTTCTCTGTCCTGCATTCTCAAAATTATAGCCATGAGGAGATAACACATTTATTTGGTTTAGATAGCTAACCTCATGTAGTACGGATTTTTTCAGAATTTTTAATAAGCAAATTTACTCACTCAAGACACAGTATGGCCACAATAGTTGCGGGCTGTGAGTGGGGGGATAGATTAAGCTAGGTGTAACTCAGGGTATCACACTCATATTATTAGTAAATACATATGCCCTAAACATGAACTGCTGGACTTGGGTTTATGTGTGGTTTTTTGGTTTTTTTGTGTTCATTGGAGAAATAGGGGTGGGTTGCCCCCCCCCCCTTGTATAGTCATAGGAGCATGTGATCACTTTATCAAATATACTTAAATATACTGGTTTACATAATGGTAACTTTAGCAGAAACAATTCTGTATTTCTATAAGGGGTTGGATTATGGTATATTACATTATTTAATTAATAAGAAAAATAGTTTTAATAACTTGTACGTAAAGATCATTTTCAAAGGATGTTTTTAAACAATGTGTTTTTAACAAAGTGCTTTTATTAATACATAAAAAATTGTTTTTATTTGTAATGCACACAAATGGTTAAAAGGAATTTCCTTAACTGAAGATGGAAATCAATTAAATTTTGATTAATTGGGAGGGACAAGTGTATTTAAACTCCCTATTACTTCTTAGTAACTGTTTTGTCTGAGGAAGGTGGGTTATTAACCTACCGAAAGTTCTTGTTTAATAAAGTGCTAACATAACAGCTTTTACAGCTATCGCTTGGTTATTGGATTTATTTCACCACGCCTGTTGCAGCTTCCATCGGGGTTTTTTCTTTCTATATATATATAGGGTACTAAATCGTCTATGCATGTATTGTTTGCCAGAATGTCTATGACTGCTCATGAATGTAAATGACTGTTACTTGCATACTAAAACTATGAACTATGCACTATATGTTACATTATACTGTAACCTGGTATGAGTCTGCAACTGGTCATGTCTGATAAGTGTTCTGCCCCAGTAAACAAATTTAAACAAACACATGAACAAATACATACACACATATATAGAAAATACACAGATACAGACATACATGTATAAATAAATAAACAATATGGGATGTAGCTTAAAGGACAATGGAAGGATAAGAAATAAAAAATAAGAATTGTGGAAGTGGATATATATATATAAATATATACATACATATATATATATATATATATATATATATATATATATATATATATATATATATATATATATATATATATATATATATATATAGTGAGTAGTGATATCAAAACTAACAAGATGCTAGAATACTAGTCACAATAATGCATATTTCATTTTGATTTTTAATTACTCTAATTATTTATTTAATTTATAATTATTAATTATTTTTAATTACTCTGATGATGTAACAGAAAATACACCCATGGGATCACTTCATTTGCTCTGCTTTACAGAGGATCAGTTAATTAATCAATGGGGCGGCGAAAGCAGACACACTCTGGCTAGGCTTATAAATGCCCTCGGGCAGATAGCCTAGTACCTACCTACGAACCTATGTACATGTTTAAAAATTTGTGGTAAAGTTGATGTATGTTCCTTTAAAAAGCGTTAGGTTTGGTATTTGATTTTAATTAGGCAGGATGTATTGGTTACCATCCTTTTTAAATCAGGCAGTTTGTGTTTAGCTTTGTTCTGATGAAGTCAAAGGTATATTACTGATAAAGCACTTAACTTTTTATTAAATTGCTCCATTTGTGTGTTCCATATTCTTTTTTTTTTTTTTATGATTAATATCATGCTGGAATATAATATTTTTTAGGAATGAAGCAGCTACTAGAAATATAATGGATGACAACCAAATACAGAGTAGGTGAAAAGATGAATATGAAGAAGTATTTTGTCTGATTTCTTAAGTGTGGTGATATAATAACAACAGTGGTGTCCCCATAGGTATTTGTAGTGTTATTTTTATCAGTGTTATTGACATGAAAAAGAAATGTAATATGATAAATGTATTCCCTTTAACAAACCTGCAAACGTCTAATTTTCATGCCATACAATCTGTACCATGTTTTGCTTTTTGTATTTTCTGAAGGTTTTACCTTATTAAAGCTTACAGCTATTTAAAGAAAGACCTTATATAAATAGCATATGAAAATAGATTATGAATTTAGAATAAGAATAATCATTAACACAACATGCAAAAGCAACATGTTGTGAAGTGATTGCATTTCAAATCCTGTCTTATATGAAAGTCAGCATAAGGGAGAGGGTGATAGGGAAGTAACGTCTTTCTGGCTAATATCAGGACTGTGGTAGTGAGGGTTGGAACTTTGAATGTTGGCAGTATGACTGGTATAGGAAGAGAGCTAGCCGATATGATGGACAGAAGGAAGGTTGGTATATTGTGCGTGCAAGAGACCAGATGGAAGGGAGTAAGGCTAGGTGTACCGGAGGTGGGTTCACATTGCTTTATCATGGTGTGGATGGGAGGAGACATGGCGTAGGAGTTATCCTGAAGAAACAGTATGCTTAGAGTGTTTTGGAGGTGACAAGAGTGTCGGATAGAGTGATGTTTATTAAGCTGGAAATTGATGGAGTAATGATGAATGTTGTTCATATGCTCCACAAATTGAGTGTGCAATGGATGAGAAAGAAAATGTTTGCAGTGAGATGGATGAAGTGGTGATGACTGTACCCAAAGGTGAGAGAGTGGTGATTGGAGCAAATTTCAATGGGCATGTTGGAGAAGGGAACAGAGGGCATGAGGAAGTGATGGGTAGGTATGGTGTTAAGCAAAGGAATGCAGAAGGTCAGATGGTAGTGGATTTTGAGAAAAGGATGGATATGGCTGTGGTGAATACATATTTTAACAAGAGGGAGGAGCATAGGGTGACATACAAGAGTGGAGGAAGATGCACAAAGGTGGATTACATCTTATGTAGGAGGGCCAGTTTGAAGGAGATTGGAGACTGTAAAGTGGTGACCAGGGAAAGTGTAGTTCAGCAGCATAGGATGGTGATTTGTAGGATGATGCTGTTGATCAAGAAGAAGAGGAGGAGGAGTGTAAGGGCAGCACCAAGGATCTAATGGTGGAAATTGAAAAAGGGTAATTGTGAGGTGGAGTTCAGGGAAGAGTTAAGACAGGCACTGGGTGGCAGCAAAGAGTTACCAAATAGCTGGGTAACTACAGCAGAGCTAGTAAGGGAGACGGCTAGAAAGGTGCTTGGTATGACATCTGGACAGAGAAAGGACGACAAGGAGACATGGTGGTGGAATGAGGAAGTACAGGAGAGTATACAGAGAAAGAGGTTGGCAAAGAAGAAGTGGGATTGTCAGAGAGATGAAGAAAGTAGACAGGAATATAAGGAGATCAGGTGCATGGCAAAGAGACAGGTGGCAAAGGCTAAGGATATGGCATATGACGAGTTGTATGAAAGGTTGGAGACTAAGGAGGGAGAAAAGGACCTGTACTGATTGGCTAAACAGAGGGACCAAGCTAGGAAAGATGTGCAGCAGGTAAAGGTGATAAAGGATAATGAGGAAAACATACTCACAAGCAAGGAGAGTGTGTTGAGCAGATGGAAAGAGTACTTTGAGGGGTTGATGAACGAAGAGAATGAGAGGGAGAGAAGGTTGAATGATGTGAGGATAGTGAGTCATGAAGTGCAATGGATTAGCAAGGAGGAAGTAAGGATAGCTCTGAAGAGGATGAAGAATGGAAAGGCTGTTGGTCCAGATGACATACCTGTGGAAGCATGGAGGTGTTTAGGTGAAATGGCAGTGGAGTTTCTAACTAGATTGTTTAATGAAATCTTGGAAAGTGAGAGGATGACTGAGGAATGGAGAAGTGTTTTGGTACCGAATTTTAAGAATAAGGGTAATGTGCAGAGTTATAGTAAATACAGAGGGATTAAACTGATTAGTCATAGCATGAAGTTATGGGAAAGAGTAGTGGAATCTAGGTTAAGAAGGGACGTGATGATTAGTGATCAGCAGTATGGTTTCATGCCAGGAAAGAGCACTACAGATGCGATGTTTGCTCTGATAGTGTTGATGTAGAAGTACAGAGAAGGTCAGAAGGAGTTGCATTGTGTTTTTGTAGACTTAGAGAAAGCATATGACAGGGTTCCTAGAGAGGAGTTGTGATATTGTTTGAGGAAGCCGGGAATGTCAGAGAAGTATGTAAGAGTGGTACAGGATATGTACGAAGGTAGTGTGACAGTGGTGAGGTCTGCGGTGGGAGTGACAGATGCGTTTAAGGTGGAGGTGGGATTACATCAAGAATCAGCTCTGAGCCCTTTTTTATTTGCAATGGTGATGGACAGGTTGACAGATGAGATCAGACAGGAGTCTCCGTGGACTATGATGTTTGCAGATGACATTGTGATCTGTCTTGAGAGTAGGGAACAGGTGGAGGAGACCCTGGAGAGATGGAGATATGCTCTAGAGAGAAGAGGAATGAAGGTCAGCAGGTCTAACACAGTATATGTGTGTGTGAATGAGAGGGAGGATAGAGGAATGGTGAGGATGCAAGGAGTAGAGGTGGCGAAGGTGGATGAGTCAAAATAATTGGGATCAACAGATCAGAGTAATGGTGAGTGTGGAAGAGAGGTGAAGAAGAGAGTTCAGGCAGGATGGAGTGGGTGGAGAAGTGTCATGAGCGTTTTGTGACAGACGAGTACCAGTAAGAGTGAAAGGGAAGGTCTACAAGAGGGTAGTGTGACCAGCTATGTTATATGGGTTGGAGACAGTGGCATTGACAAAAAGGCAGGAGTTAGAGCTGGATGGGGCAGAGTGAAAGATGTTAAGATTTGCACTGGGTGTGACGAGGATGGACAGGATTAGGAATAAGTATATTAGAGGGTCAGCCCAGGTTGGAAGGTTTGGAGACAAAGCCAGAGAGGCAAGATTACGGGACATGTGCTGAGGAGGGATGCTAAGTATACTGGGAAAAAGATGCTAAGGATGAAGCTACCAGGTAACAGAAAAAGAGGAAGACCTAAGATAATGTTTATCGATGTGTCGAGAGAGGACATACAGGTGGTTGGTGTGACAGAGCAAGATGCAGAGGACAGGAAGAAATGGAAACAGATGATCTACTGTGGTGACCCCTAATGGGAACATCCGAAAGAAGATGATGATGATCATGATAGCATCCTACTGAGTGTACATTTAGGGTCTAAAGAAGTTCTATTTTCTTGAACTATCGTGTCCATAAAATTATACATTAGAAAATATTTACTGGTGTATATCTTGAATAACAGTTTGCATCACATTAGGACTTTATTTGTGTCTTTTCTGCTCATTAATTGAAACTTCACTGACATATCCTTAACTAGTAAGCTTTTGTCTCTTATGTAAAGCTCTGAAAAGCTCTGGTATGGGTCATGAAAGTTAGATTGCTTATTTTTGTTTAATATAAAAAGCTTTAGATGTTTATCTGAACCACTTTGAGACTACCTCATTGTTAATGCCTGTTTAAGGTGGCTCCTTGTAACTCTATTAGCTGTTGTTTGTATAGTGATATTAAATGATTCTTGGCATGTTTAGAAAGTTAAAGTGCTCTCAAGTGCTCTGAACAACAGAACTCATCTTTTCATTGTCTTAGAATGAGTACAGAAATATGCTATTTTTATTTTATCTACAGACAGAAGGATTTATTTACTGAAAGCATATTTGCAGGGTGCAAGAATATAGTTTTTTTCAACATATGCTGCTCAGTAATCTCATTTTTCAACTATCCTTTGAACTATGCATAGCATGAATTTGATGTGCATGACTGAATATGATGGTGTAATATAATTTTCACATTCTCACACACATACATACACACAAACACACACACACACACACACACACACACACACACACACACACACACACACACACACACACACACACACACACACACACACACACAGTACTGTGTGCACCAAACTAATGAAGGCAGTGCAGTAAAATGATTAAAGCTGAAGGTAAAAATCAATAATGACAACCCTTAGAAAATTTGCACAGTGGTCCAACAGTTATATGTTTTTGCTCACCAAGCTGTAGTTATATCACCTTAGTGTCTCTCAAGAAAAATGTAATTATTTTATTTTTTATAAATAATGGGGGGAATTTAATAAAGCCTACATATTCTTTTTTACCATGTAGGCATCATGGCATGCTGCTTACATGAAAGTAAGCAGCTTTGCGATTCAGGAAACACAGCTGGGCAGTGCACATGCACACACCAACATGAAAGTATCCATGGCATGCAAATCATCTCATAAGCAGGTATATTTCATGCAAATGAGGGAGGTAGAGTGATCCAGCAAGCTGATAGGCAGCCCTGCAGACCCCGTGTCGGTGTCCGTAGTGTACACAGAAAATATTCCATGTACAGGATTTTAAACAGACAACAGGGGCTGTAAAAATGTAAATAGATAGAAAGAAATGGCATAGCACATACAGATGTGAACAGAACTATCCACCATGTGTCCCAAGACATAAGGGAAATAAGTTAAAATCATTTTTTTTAATGATCTGGGTATGTCTGAGCATCATGCCACAGTGCGCACGCATACTTTTATGAAAAAAAAAAAAAGAGTGGAAAACCACATTTAATATTATGTGACAGAAATGTACTATAGGACTCTGTGGAGTATCTACAATGGTAGAATGGTGCTGTTGCTAACAAGGTGGGGCCTGGAACTGTTTAGTTTACAGGTTGTGTGCACGAATCCCTATGCAAATGAGGTGGTGTTACTGGATAGCACAAATGGATATCCATGTCCGCATATCCCTTCCATGTAGGCACAGAACCATGTTGGTGTCCACAGAAGAAGTAGCTGACATCAATAGGAGGTGTGTTTGAGGACTTGTAAGGTCATTGCAGTTCAGCTGCGCCTATTTGCACAGTGTGCCACTTTACTCAGCAGGGGGGTGAGTACACTGGGTGCTAAGCTTTATTTCCCTTCGGAACATTGGTTCTGCATGTTTGCTCGGTGCACCACTGTGCTGATTGTGACCTTACAGGAGGGTGTGTACAGTGACTGTTCAACTTTTTATACCTTTGCGGTGCTTAATACACATGTTTGCATGGCATGCCACTGTGCTCAGTGTTTCTGAAAGCCAATGATATATTAATTACTGATGACCCCTGTTTCACTAAAACTAGAGCCATTAAATCTTCTTAATGATGTACTTGGCAGGTGGAATACATCATAGGTAGCCAATCTCACAGCCTTCACCTACAGCAGGGTACTATAAAGGTTGCTTGCACCCTACAATATGAATTATCCCCCATACTCTGCACCAGTGGAGTACAAACTTGGTAAATTTAACTGAAAGAGTGCTAAGGGATGCTACAGGTCTTCTACATCTGTATGTGCTAGATGCTGAGGTCAATGCTGCTGTTGTTGCTGCTGACAATAGGCCTAGACTGAGAAGGAGAAGAGTATTCAAGGTAACCTTCCAGGAGCTACAGGAGCTGGAGATTGTAGAGCACTAGAGAGTGGACAGGGACATACTACAAAACTTACTGAGCTCGCTGACATCAACTCAGACCCAGATCCAACAGAGGGGAACCCATCCCAGTGGACACAAAGGTATGTAAAGGTCTTAGGATACTAGCCACAAGTTTTTTCCAAAGACCAACTGGGGACATGATGGGGGACTTGTAGGCATCAGCGTCCAGGGTACTCCACCAGTTCCTAAATGCCATGCCACTACATGCCAGTGAGCACATATTTTTCTTCTCATCCTTGAGGCCAGTGCCAGGAAAATGCAACATTTCTACCATCTAACACACTAACCTGAGGTACTGGTTGCCATAGATTGCACCCATGTACACATTAATGCACCACCCAGTGAGGAACGTAGAATCAACGTCAACCACAAGGGGTATCACTCCATCAACTGCCTGGTCATGTGCAATGCCAGGGGCATCATCATGAATGTGTGTGCTGGCAGCCCTGGCAGTTATCACGACTCCCATATTTGGCATGCATCACAGTTGTACCAGATGCTTACTAGGGAGGACATCCCACACAGGAATTTACTGGGGGATGCTGGCTATGCACTGGAACCGTGGATGATGACACCCATCCAAAATGCACACACACCCATGGAAAAACACTATAATGAGGCACAAACACAAATGAGGAACATTGTAGAGCATGTGTTTGGGCTGCTGAAGTCACAATTTCGGTGCCTCAATATATCTGGCAGAGCCCTGCAGTAGTCTCCAGCCACATGTGCACAGATGTTCACAGTATGTGCCATGCTATACAATATGATCCTGTGGAAACAATTGCAGCAGGATCAGCAAAGGGAAAGGATACACAGACCCCTACCACTGCCTAGGTCGCCAGAGCCACACTCATATGAAGACTCAGAGGAGGAACTCCCTTAGGATGTCCCTGAAGGCAGATGTAAGTATGCCCAGTATGCCCTGGCCTTGGCCAAGAGACAATGCTTAGCACATGCACTGAAAACCTAGGGCCCTAGGAACTGACACCTTACACCAACTCATATACATATAGTAAAAATTATGTCAGCCAGCCCACACAACCTGTACCTAACCATGTATTGGTTGTGTACTGCATGCATCAGATAGAGTTAGCTCCGAACTACAAGTCTGTCAACTGTTGCATTCACAAGGTAAGTCACTCACCTGTACACCACTTGTAAGGCATACTAGAATATGGCAGCATATGTATGGATTACTGGGCTTCTTGGAGAGATCTAACACCCACATGGGACAACAGGTACCCATGCCAATAGTATGTGCTCCATAATATTCATTAGGCCACATGGCTGGAAAATCCACTACAATATTCAAGGGAAATGGCAAACAGTCAGATTGCAAGACAGTCGTACAACTGTCTATGCCAGTAGATCATGGACTTCTTGTCCTCCACCCCAACACATCAGTGTTCCCATACCACTGCTGTAACAGTAAGTCAGCAATGATATATTAGCAGACCAATCAATGTCATGGCTGTGACATAGAACCTGAGCACATGTGGTATGTCACACGTAATGCAGGGATGACAATCTATGTCTGTATGCTATTGACTGTGTGATGAATGACACATCTCTGCCTGGTGGCCGATGTGGCTCAGTAGGCTAGGGATGTTAGCAGGGGTGACAGCGTTGATGGTTTGAATCTGGCAACATCCACACCTTTTGCATGTGAGTTAATCTTATGGTGGTATTCCCACAGACTGTCATACACTCAATCTGTTACTGCAAGAAAGCTGGATAAAGTCAGAGAGAATGGGGGGGGGGGCAAACGGCCAAAAATACAGACAGACATTACACATCCACTGATTAACCTAGAAGGTGACTAGTATAACAGAGGGTTGTATCAGAACAGAATATCTGCAGGGTGTAAAATCCATCACTCAAATGTGTCTGTAGTTAGTACTATTCAGTGACTGCACTATACAATAATTAACTGGATCACCACAAATGTATGAGGAACAGACAAGCCATATGGGATGGAATGCTGGACATTCTGCAAAAACATGTAGAGTGAAAGGTATGCAGACTGTGACCTTGTGTGTGGTGTTACATTATGTACCGCTGTTACAGATTATATACAGCACATAGCTGGTGAATGCCATGGACAATTTCAGGGAAGTGCTGTACTGCAGAAACAGGTGCAGCTACCAATGCCTGTAGCACACAAAATCCCAGTCTGGAGTACAAGTAGCTCTAGCCTGGAGTCAACTTGTAAGTACTGACAGTCCCACTAGATATGTTCCTACATTTAGCTAACCTGAGCATGGTTCTGTTGCCTCTTCATCACAAAGACCTGCTTTGTGGAAATACTTCTGTACATACAGACAGCTATGTATACATATATGTCTGTCTCTATCCTCCTCTCACATGATTAGTGCATCTTTCAGCATGTACCCCAAATATATATAAGACATATATATATATATATATATATATATATATATATATATATATATATATATATATATATATATATATATATCTATATATATGTATATACATATAATGTTCAGTGGGAAGCAACAAAAGCCATGATTAGAAGCATATTGATTCAGAAGGCAGCACTATACAAAAAACAAGATAAAGAAAAAATAAGAAATCTAGAGAATAAATTAAAGCTAATGGAAGTAGAACTACAATCAAAATACTACATAGAATTAGAAAAATCCATGACCAGCTTACAGAAACAAATTTACTTGCTACTAACGCAACAATACACAATCACTGAAATAAAATTGTTATATAAATGTGCATAATGGGCCCAAACACTCTCAAATATCCTAGCAAGATTAATAAACATAAAAAATGCTCCCCCAAAAATAAGTGAAATAAAATACAAAGAAAAAAAACTTAAATCAGATCTCGACATCATTAAAGGCTTTGAAAAGATCTACAAAGATTTAAATGGCCTACAAGAACAACTTCAATTAAATCTTTACTGGGAATTCACAAAAGACTTAAAATTCCCACTTTTAAATGGAGCACAAGGCAATGCTCTTAAATCCCCTCTTGCATTAGAGGAAATTAAATCGGCAATTGACAAACTGAAATCAAGCAAGGGTCCAGGGCCAGATGGCTTTATAGTGGAATTTTATAAGAAATTCAGCCAGTTAGTATCATCCGTTCTGCTAAAACTTTATGACTATATTACTGAATTTGATATCTCTGACCCATATATAAATAACTCAAAAAACATTCTCGTCCACAAGCCCAATTCAGATACTTCAAACCCTTATAATTATAGACCTAGCACTCTCATTAATATTGACCCTTCAAATTGTGAATGGTACCCATTATGGATCAAATTATATTATCACCATCTAAACCCATCAAAAATGAATCCTAGAGCAATTTCTTTTATTAGTCAAAGAATCATTAAAACACTCAAAATCCATCTCTTTATTAAAAATAAAATAAAATATTCCAAAAACTGATATCATCCCTACAACAACCCTTATTTTTTTACAACCTATCCACCTTAATCCAAATTTAAATCTAAACAGCTGAATGCTGGATTTAAACCAATACCCCCAAATAAAAAAATATCACAGTCTGGGAAATCTATCAGCTAAAAGAACTTAAAATGGTTAATATTAGAAATAGTTTGGGAGCAAACAAAAAGTACGACATAATACTTAGACAAATATTTCTTTTAGTTAATTCTAAACTCTGAAATTTAAAAATAATGAACAAGATATCAAATGCTTACAAAATAATAGAAAAAATTAAAATCCAGGATTCACTTCTATTCTAGAACTTCTGTGATGAGAGAAACAGTAATATTATCCCTAAAACAAAAAAAATTGAGCATTGGAATATACCCTGAAGCTTACTCCTTTCAGAAACCTAATATACACTCAAATCATGATAAACAATAATTATTATTATACACCTGTTCTACTTAAAAAAATTCATCCCTCATACTCTCCTTACTGCCCATTTTGTCTGACAGTGTTAGTAGATACCATACATGTTTTTTTGAGCTGCAAAAATGTTTTTAAATGTTGGTGTTTGTTAAGAGCCAAATTGGAGAAAATAGGATATACTAAATCAACTATTTCATGGAAATGCAATACTTCATATAATTCCTGAGAACCTCACCTACTTGCATAAGCATATTTTAATTATGGAGTGTGCATTATTAAACTTTTACATTGCCAAAAACGGGTTGGACAAGTCCAAAGTGACATAGGAAAGTTTCAAAAATATGGCGACTAAATACATCTTATCACATAAATTAGTTACAAGAAATCAAAAGAAACTTTCATATTATCAGAAATATTAGATCTCTCTTCTGGACACTATCATATAGAGAGTATATGTCACTCCAAAAACAAATCTGAAGGCCAAACCTAAAAAAAAAATAAGATTTCCACTTTCTCTTCACACTTTTAATTCATCCCCTTTTTCCAGTTTAGTTAAATTAAAAACTTAGGGGTACATCAAACTGTAAATATTGTAAATAGCTTTTTTTTTATTTCTTTGTGTTTTTGTAACTTTGATAGTCTGCTCATTAAATGGCTGTACAATCTCCATATTTTTTATTGATATCATTGAAAGCATAAATAACTGCTTATAGTAATATTGTTTGGTTTAAATGCTACTTTGCAATGAGTTGTACATTCTAAACATGCTATATTTCCATTGTAAACATTGCTTTAATAGTTGTTCTGCAACTTGTCTTATCTTTCAAAAACTAATAAACATCATAGTTGAAAAAAAATTAGTGCATGGAATTCAGTAATTATATTTAAGAGGTTGTGACATGACAACAATCAGCCATTAAAAACACTATCCAATTAATTAAGATGTACTTAAAACTTGTTTAAAACTGATTTGATGTTAATACACTAATTATAAAATTATAAAGCATTGTCATATTTTAACTTTAAAAGAGAATTCATTGAACAAGATTCATTTAACCCAGGGTCACTCATGGCATATAATCTAAGTTGTCATTTGAGCTCACAGTTATCCAGATGCTAATTTATCATCTTACACTAAGGGTCACTTTTTATTTGTTCATCCACTAAAAAACTGAAGGAATGTGTGTTAAATTCCATCACATTTGTATAAAGCATTAGTAGTTTTACAATTGTTAATGTCCAAAAGGTGCTGGATGCGTGTTTTTATGAAGTTCCAAGCAATGTATGGAATGAAAGTGCACAACCCAATAAAGGAAATTTTAAGAATTTGATTGTCAGTTTCTGCACTACAACAGGCTTTCATTTCTGTACATATAGCCACTGACAGAAATTAAATGGTTCTACTTCCTCCTCAGAAATCCATCAGTTGGATCCAGACTTTATTAAGATGACTCTGTATGTACTGCAAGATAAGGAAAATCAATTAGATCATGTTATTGACTTCACTGCCTCTGCACCTTGTCTGTCACCTACCAACCAAGCCAGCTCAATCAACCATATTTCCTTTCCATTCTACCCTCTTTTTCCTCATTCTTTGTTCTACTGAAGGAAATGGTTGGGAAGATCTTTTACCCACATTTTTATTTGCCTCTGGCCTGGTTCTCAGCACCCCCTATCTGCAACTAATGGCCAGGAAATCAGAACAGGTTGCTATGAGAACCTCCTTCAAATCTGTCTCAATGCACTGTGACTTCATAACTCTAACATTTTAATGCCATAAATATTTTGATCTCACCTGTTTGCTACCCATAAACCTCTTCAAAATAAAGGCTCACCTTCCAGAGGGAACCAGCATGAACTTAAGTCTTCCTGAGGCTGTCTTGCTACTCCTTCCTTAAATGAACTGTTAAATGGAGATGTGCCCACCATTTTAATATCTTAATGGTCTGTTTTCAGGATTTCACCTTCATTCCTTGTCCTAAATATATCATAGTATAATACATTTACAACTAAAGTGGCATCATCTAGTTTGCCCATACCAATTAATTATAAGCTCATTGGGTGAGTAAGTAACAAGTTTATATTATTTATGTTAATTAATTATTTATTTTCATATTAAGTCACCCTGTCTGTTCCACCTCACATACATGAAGATTGTCTCATCCTTCAATATTTAACCTCCTGTTCATCACCCAGTGACTACAGTCAACCCAAACAAACAAATCAAATGTAACTCAGCGCAACTAAGTACCATTTAATGTTTTTGATTCCTGCCTTATCTTCGTCCAAATGCTAAGTATATTAAGATCATTACAATGATAGTATCTTCTATTATGGTGCCAGAGACATCAACCTCCCTGGTTAAAGACCAGATTATTAGACTATTGAAACCTGACAAGGGGAATGGATTGGTGCTGATGGACAAAATAGATTATACTGGAGCTGTGTTTAATATTTTACTCTGGTAAATGTAGTCCAACATCATGAAATGAAATCAACATACCATACAGAAAGGTAGATTTATATTTAGACCTGTTCCTCCAAGGGAAATTTTCCTTTGATGAATACAAGTTTTTATTTTCAACAAAACCAAAGGTTCAAACTATATTTTAGAATATTTAAGTCCACAAAGACATACCTGGACTTCCCTTTAGACCCATCTTGACAGCATGATTTTCTAAGACATGGCCTTTAGTCATATATATAGACAAAAAATGAAAATTATTATCTCAGGAAAAAAGTCATTTATTAAAAGATTCATGGGATTTCCTGTTGAGATGGACTGATGATTTATAAGAACAGATGTAATGGATTTGTTTTCCTGTATAACTAATGAGGAAGATTTTAAATTGTTCAACAGTGCTCTCATTAATTGTTTTAGCCAAGGTCAAAATTAATATATAAATGGGTCTTTTGGACATTGTCTTAAAGAACAATTACATGGAGTTGCTATGACAGTGGATCTTGCCGTCATCTATGGTAACTTACTCCTGCGGCAATTGGAAAAACAGTAAGTTTGCAATTCCACATTCATAAAAATTATGACATTATATTTTAGATTCCTAGATGATGTGTTCATTTTTTGGAATGATTCTGAAAAGAAAGTGATAGAATGTATTAATTATATTCAAAGTACATTCATGTTTCTAAAATGTGCATACTCTTATGATACACATAAGAATGATTACCTTGGTGTCACAATTACCAAAGGGAATAATGGTTTAATTTCTACTTTGTATAGAAAACCCATATTCTGTAATTATTACTTACACTATTCCAACCCCCATCTACTGTCCCAAAACATTTAGTGAAGGGATAGTTAATGCAGGTTTTCAGGATGATATCTTAGCATAGTGATTTTGTCCTTGAGAGAAATAAAGTGGTAAATTTGATCCGAGAATGAGGACATTCCCAGGATTTATTAGAAGTTACCAACAACTGTGGGACAAAGTGTACTCCATTACCAGGTTCCAAAACTCCATTTTTGGTGAAGTGGAAGGAGAATTTGGGCAACAACAATGACAGTTTTAAAAAAAACTTCTGTGTTAGAATACAGCAGTGGTTCCACAATGGTAAGCAAGATTGTTAACAACAGATAGAACATATTCAAGGTGAACCCAGATTTATTTAAATGCTTAGGTGATAAACCAAACTTTATATTCAAAAAAGGAAAAAAATAGCTAATAGTTTTGAATACCTTTAAGACAATACATTCCACAGTCATGTCACTAAGGAAATCAAGCTAAGTGCTTTTTGTAATTAATGTACAAGCATTGTGCCATATGTTTTGGAAGATAGACAAACAATCAGAAGGATTATTACAAAAAGTTAATTGCACATCCTTTGGGTTGGTTTACATACATGGCTGTTCATCTTGCCAGTATTTTACTCTCTGTGATATAACAAGTTATAAATGGTGTTAAAGTTTATATATATTATTTTTTATAACAAAAATAATATTTTTGGTTTCTGTACCATGAGTACTTTGAATAACCAAAAATAAAGAAATCACATCTGTAGTCGTCATTAGATAATTCTTGGAACTTTGAATGTCTTTGTACCAATAGTATATTTATAGCATACATCTGATGTTGGATGATGTAATTAGATGAATGCGCTATATGAGCACCATATAAACATATAAAAATGGAGGGTGAAGTACATTGCTTTAAATTTTAAATTTTACAAAATATTAGATGTGGAATACATGATGGGGATATTGTTGTTGCCACAGAGAATCACAAATATAACTGGATCTGTATATGTATTTTGGGTTAAATGAAAGCTGGTATTGAAATGCTGACACATTAGATAACTTGATTTCATTTGTGTTTTTCATCATGTGACTATAATTATCTTTGATATAAAGACAGTGTTTTTTTAATTGATTGTAATGAGTGAGGAAGCACAATTTGTATGAAAACTTGAGAGCTTGCATTTAATAAATTGACTGGAGTTGTTGGAGCCATCGGTTAGTTTTGTTACATTTTTTTGTTCATTGGCCTGCTGTCCCTGCTTCAACTACCATTGTTCTGTGGATGGAATCAATGGTATTGTATCTGTATATCATGTGTGAAAATTGAGGATGGCTAAATTATGATTTTTCTTGTTGTGTATTTTAATTTTGTGAAAATGAAGTAATATATAAAACAATTAAGTATTGTTTTAATGTTTTTTTTAAACACATTTTGGTAACATGATGGTCATTAAATTAGTAGGCTATTTAAATTGTATCAATTGTACATTGCTTTTGTTCTGATGAAGTTGTAAAACACAATTAAATATATTGTTGTAGTGATACATTTGGTTATTTTCTTTCTGTGCATTTATGGATATCATTCCAACTGGGAAAAATGTGGATTCAAGTTATAAAGCCAACAGATACAATTAATAATTTGATTGTGTATATTCCTTACTGTGGACATTTCCTTTGTAAATCACATGACTAGATATAATTTGCTATTCCCCTGGAATGCCTCAGTAACACTGCAGCAAGTCATGGGAGCAGCTCCCTATAGTGTTTCTACAGACTGCATTGAATCACTGTGGTATGGCTGTGTATAAATCTGAAAGGGCTACCAATGGAGAAATGGTCATGTTCAGGCTTACCACTCATGGTAACCCTTTCTGAATCACAAGGGAAGTCTTAACCATAAATTACTGGATCTGAAGGCTATAATTTAAAGCATGCATTAGAAGAGTCAGGCAATAAATTGTCTGGGAAGGGAACTAGAACTGAATGCCCTACATTTCCTATTGATTTTTGTAGACCCTGCAGACTAATTAGAAAGGGGCCAAATGTGTAAATTTCTTTGACTGGAAAAAGTTTTGACACAAAGGTATGCTTTAACTGCAGCTCAAAAAACATGGCGTATATATAGTGTCTATATTACATTATCATACGATTCAAATAGCGAATGATAGTTCATCGTACCAAAAATGTCTAAACCACAAAATATCGAACACACGGAATAGCGAATGTTTTCCTAGGGAAAAAATTTGCTGCTCCGCAAAAAAAAAAATAAATAAATAAAAACACTTAAACACAAAGATAAGTGGGGGGCTTCACCCCCACACCCCCGATGTGGGATGTTGTGCCCCCCACACCCCCCTACTTAAATATACCAACTCCAACATTGCACCATAGTGGAGGAAATGGCAAAGTCCCAAAGACAGCCCACCAAATTTTTCCCCTGGAAAAAAATTCGATATTCCATTTCTTGGCTATTTTGCCATTTCAGCAGTATCGGATCGACTAAATAGCTTTCGCTATTTAGTCCATTTGATACGCTAATATAGACCCTATATAGCTATATATATATATATATACACACATATATATATATATATATATATATATATATATACATATACATGCATACATATGTTTGCTATGCAATTGTTTCTACTTTGAAATAATTGGTAGAGAGCTGCACAATTGTATTAATTAGCATGCTCTGACTATGAAAAAAAACATCAATGCTTTAGCCTTAGTCAGGCACTCTATTTTTAAAAATTTTTTTTTTTGCTTGCAAAAGATTGTATCATCAAAAACATCAGGGAGGGGATATTGCCTCCTATTTGAAATTAGTGAGTTTCCTTGGCAAATTAGGTTTCACATTTTTCATGAAATATAATGAAAACATTTTGTTACTGTCATATTATAGAGTACTTCACCAGTGAATGTAGTACTTGAGCTTCAGCAATAATTATATAATTTATAGGTTTACCTTTATTACGTCGAATCACATTTGTGCAGGTATTCATATATTTGCATCGAAAAAATTAAACTGAAAGCAGCGACAGTTGTTAATGTTTGAAAAGCTCACTGTGCATTCGCTCATTGCACATTCGAACCTTTTTCCTTTCGATGTTTGCAAACCTTGCAAACTGCCTTTCGACTAATTGTCGGTCGCTCATGTGCAATATGCACATGTAAAGGTAAATCAATTTTTATTGTGTCTTGCAATGGCAACAGCGTTATTGTTTTTTTAAATATAGCTATCTGGGAAAAAATATCAGTAGATTTGCAATAGAAGCACTGTATTTGAAGAGGCATAACAAAGCAGATTACAGGAATGTTGATGCTTCTCATGATAAGTAGACAGGGTTATGGTGAGTTACAACTCAGGATTCCATGGAGAAGGACACAGTGGCATAAAAGGTATTTAGTCTGACTAGGGCCCCAGATATCTTGTTTTTGGTGTTTTTGGCTAGTGTTCCAAGCATTGGAAGGGCAAGCCAACATTGATAGAATAAGTAAGAAGCACCAGCTTTTTCAGAAGGAGGGACTGGTCTAGTTTCTGCTAACTGAATACTAATCTGAAGAATGGCCTTTAGTGTGCATTCTGTATAAGGAAGTTATATCTGGGATACTACTTATGTAACTCTATATATATTTAGCGTACTAAATCTTCTATGTATGTACTGTTTGCCAGAATGTCTATGACTGCTCATAAATGTAAATGACTGTCACTTGCATACTATGCACTATATGTTACATTATACTGTAACCACTACGCACTATATGTTACATTATACTGCAAACTGGTATGAGTCTGTAACTGGTCATTGCTGATAAGTGTTCTACCCCAGTAAACAAATGTAAACAAACACATGAACAAATACATGCACACATATATACAAAATACACAGATACAGAAATACATGTATAAATAAATAAACAATATGGGATGTAGCTTAAAGGACAATGGAAGGATGAGAAATAAAAAATAGAATTGTGGAAGTGGAGATATAGATATATATATATATATATATATATATATATATATATATATATATATATATACACACATATATATATATATATATATATATATATATATATATATATATATATATATATATATATATATATATATATATATATATATATATAGTAGTAGTGATATCAAAACTAGCAAGATGCTAGAATACTAGTCAAAATAATGCATATTTTATTTTCATTTTTAATTACTCTAATTATTTATTTAATTTATAATTATTAATTATTTTTAATTACTCTGGTGATGTAACAGAAAATACACACCTGGGATCACTTCATTGGCTCTGCTTGACAGACTATCAGTTAATTAATCAATGGGGCGGCGAAAGCCGACCCACTCTGGCTAGGCTTATAAATCCCCTCGGGCAGATAGCCTAGTACCTACCTATGCACCTATGTACATGTTTAAAAATTTGTGGTAAAGTTGACGTATGTTCCTTTAAAAATCATTAGGTTTGGTTTTTGATTTTAATTAGGCAGGGCGTATTGGTCACCAACCTTTTTAAATCGGGCAGTTTGTGTTTAGCTTTGTTCTGATGAAGTCAAAGGAATATTACTGATAAAGCACTTAACTTTTTATTAAATTGCTCCATTTGTGTGTTCCATATTCTTTTTTTTTTTTTTTTTTTTTTGATTAATATCATTCTGGAATAGAATATTTTTTAAGGAATGAAGCAGCTAATAGAAATATAATGAATGACAACCAAATACAGAGTATTTGAAAAGATGAATATGAAGAAGTATTTTGTCTGATTTCTTAAGTGTGATATAATAAAAACAGTGGTGCCCTATAGGTATTTGTAGTGTTATGTTTATCAGTGTTATCGACATGAAAAGAAATGTAATATGGTAAATGTATTCCCTTTAACAAACCTGCAAAAGTCTAATTGTCATGCCATACAATCTGTACCTTGTTTTTCTTTTTGTAGTTGCTGAAGGTTTTACCTTATTAAAGCTTACAGCTATTTAAAGTAAGACCTTATATAAATAGCATATGAAAATAGATTATGAATCTTAAAATAAGAATAATCATTAACACAACATGCAAAAGCAACATGTTGTGAAGTGACTGCATTTCAAATCCTATCTTATATGAAAGTCAACATAAGTGAGAGGGTGATAGGGAAGTAAAGTCTTTCTGGCTAATATCAGGACTGTGGTAGTGAGGGTTGAAACTTTGAATGTTGGCAGTATGACTGGTATAGGGAGAGAGCTAGCCGATATGATGGACAGAAGGAAGGTTGGTATATTGTGTGTGCAAGAGACCAGATGGAAGGGCAGTAAGGCTAGGTGTATCGTAGGTGGGTTCAAATTGTTTTATCATGGTGTGGATGGGAGGAGAAATGGCATAGGAGTTATCCTGAAGGAACAGTATGCTAAGAGTGTTTTGGAGGTGAAAAGAGTGTTGGATAGAGTGCTGTATATGAAGCTGGAAATTGATGGTGTAATGATGAATGTTGTTATTGCATATTCTCCACAAGTAGAGTGTGCGATGGATGAGAAAGAAAAAGTTTGCAGTGAGATGGATGAAGTGGTGATGACTGTACACAAGGGCGAGAGAGTGGTGATTGGAGCAAATTTCAATGGACATGTTGGTGAAGGGAACAGAGGGCATGAGGAAGTGATGGGTAGGTATAGTGTTAAGCAAAGGAATACAGAAGGTCAGATGATAGTGGATTTTGAGAAAAGGATGGATATGGCTGTGGTGAATACATATTTTAGCAAGAGGAAGGAGCATAGGGTGATATACAAGAGTAGAGGAAGATGCACAAAGGTGGATTATATCTTATGTAGGAGGGCCAGTTTGAAGGAGATTGGAGACTGTAAAGTGGTGACTGGGGAAAGTGTAATTAGGCAGCATAGGATGGTGATTTGTAAGATGACGCTGTTGATCAAGAAGAGGAGGAGGAATGTAAGGGCAGCACCAAGGATCTAAAGGTAGAAATTGAAAAAGGGTAATTGTGAGGTGGAGTTCAGGGAAGAGTTAAAACAGGCACTGAGTGGCAGCAAAGAGTTACCAAATAGCTGGGTACCTACAGCAGAGCTAGTACGGGAGACGGCTAGAAAGGTGCTTGGTATGACATCTGGACAGAGGAAGGACAACAAGGAGACATGATGGTGGAATGAGGAAGTACAGGAGAGTATAGAGAGAAAGAGGTAGGCAGAAAAAAAGTGGGATTGTCAGAGAGATGAAGAAAGTAGACAGGAGTATAAGGAGATGAGGTTCATTTCAAAGAGGGAGGTGGTGAAGGCTAAGGATACGGCATATGAAGAGTTGTATGAAAGATTGGACACTAAGAAGGAGAAAAAGACTTGTACCGATTGGCTAGACAGATGGACCGAGCTAGGAAAGATGTGCAGCAGGTAAAGGTGATAAAGGATAATGAGGGAAACATACTCACAAGTGAGGAGAGTGTGTTGAGCAGATGGAAAGAGTACTTTGAGGGGTTAATGAATGAAGATAATGAGAGGGAGAGAAGGTTGGATGATGTGAGGATAGTGAATCATGAAGTGCAATGGATTAGCAAGGAGGAAGTAAGGATAGCTCTGAAGAGGATGAAGAACAGAAAGGCTGTTGGTCCAGATGACATGCCTGTGGTAGCATGGAGGTGTTTAGGTGAAATGGCAGTGGAGTCTCTAACCAGATTGCTTCATGAAATCTTGGAAAGTGAGAGGATTCCTGAGGAATAGAGAAAAAGTGTTTTGGTACCGATTTTTAAGAGCAAGGGTGATGTGCAGAGCTGTAGTAACTACAGATGGATTAAACTGATCAGTCACAGCATGAAGTTATGGGAAAGAGTAGTGGAAGCTATGTTAAGAAAGGACGTGATGATTAGTGATCAGCAGTATGATTTCTTGCCAGGAAAGAGCACTGCAGATGTGATATTTGCTCTGAGAGTGTTGATGGAGAAGTGCAGAGAAGATCAGAAGGAGTTGCATTGTGTTTTTGTAGACTTAGAGAAAGCATATGACAGGGTTCCCAGAGAGGAGTTGTGATATTGTATGAGGAAGCCAGGAATTTCAGAGAAGTATGTAAGAGTGGAACAGGATATGTACGAGGGTAGTGTGACAGCGGTGAGGTCTGTGGTGGGAGTGACAGATGCGTTTAAGGTGGAGGTGAGATTACATCAAGGATCAGCTCTGAGCCCTTTGTTATTTGCAATGGTGATGGACAGGTTGACAGATGAGATCAGACTGGAGTGTCCGTGGACTATGATGTTTGCAGATGACATTGTGATCTGTATTGAGAGTATGGAACAGGTGGAGGAGACCCTGGAGAGATAGAGATATGCTTTAGAGAGAAGAGGAATGAAGGTCAGCAGGACTAAGACAGAATATATGTGTGTGAATGAGAGAGATGATAGAGGAATGGTGAGGATGCAAGGAGTAGAGGTGGCGAAGGTGGATGAGTTTAAACACTTGGGGTCAATAGTTCAGAGTAACGGTGAGTGTGGAAGAGAGGTGAAAAAGAGAGTACAGGCAGGATGGAGTGGGTCGAGAAGAGTGTCAGGAGTGTTTTGTGACAGACGAGTACCATTAAGAGTGAAAGGGAAGGTCTACAAGAGGGTAGTGAGACCAGCTATGTTATATGGGTTGGAGACAGTGGCATTGACAAAAAGGTATGAGTCAAAGCTTGACGTGGCAGAGTTGAAGATGTTAAGATTTGCACTGGGTGTGACGAGGATGGACAGGATTAGGAATAAGTATATTAGAGGGTCAGCCCAGGTTGGAAGGTTTGGAGACAAAGCCAGAGAGGCAAGATTACGTTCGTTTGGACATATGCTGAGGAGGGATGCTAAGTATATTGGGAAAAAGATGCTAAGGATGAAGCTACCAGGTAGCAGGAAAAGAGGAAGGCCTAAGATAAGGTTTATGGATGTGGTAAGAGAGGACATGCAGGTGGTTGGTGTGACAGAGCAAGATGCAGAGGACAGGAAGAAATGGAAACAGATGATCCACTGTGGTGACCCCTAATGGGAACAGCCGAAAGAAGATGATGATGATCATGATAGCATCCTACTGAGTGTACATTTAGGGTCTAAAGAAGTTCTATTTTCTTGAACTATTGTGTCATTAAATTTAATTAATTCCACGCTGTATAAGTTCATATTAATTAGCTTGCATCAACGTACTATGCATTTTACATTAGAAAATATTTACTGGTGTATATCTTGAATAACAGTTTGCATCACATTAGGACTTTATTTGTGCCTTTTCTGCTCATTAATTGAAACTTCACTGCCATACTCTTAACTAGTAAGCTTTTCTTTCTTATGTAAAGCTCTGAAAAGCTCTGTTATGGGTCATGAAAGTTAGATTGCTTATTTTTGTTTAATATAAAAAGCTTTAGATGTTTATCTGAACCACTTTGGGACTACCTCATTGTTAATGCCTGTTTAAGGTGGCTCCTTGAAACTCTATTAGCTGTTGTTTGTATAGTGATATTAAATTATTCTTGGCATGTTTTGAAAGTTAAAGCGCTCTCAAGTGCTCTGAACAACAGAACTCATCTTTTCATTGTCTTAGAATGAGTACAGAAATATGCTATTTTTATTTTATCTACAGACAGAAGGATTTATTTACTGAAAGTATATTTGCAGGGTGCAAGAATATAATTTTTCTCAACATATGCTGCTCAGTAATCTCATTTTTCAACTATCCTTTGAACTATGCATAGCATGAATTTGATGTGCATGACTGAATATGATGGTGTAATATAATTTTCACATTCTCACACACATACATACACACACACACACACACACACACACACACACACACACACACACACACACAAACACACACGCACACACATAGTACTCTGTGCACCAAACTAATGAAGGCAGTGCAGTAAAATGATTAAAGCTGAAGGTAAAAATCAATAATGACAACCCTTAGAAAATTTGCACTGTGGTTCAACATATATATGTCTTTGCTCACCAAGCTGTAGTTACATCACCTTAGTGTCTCTCAAAAAAATGTAATTAGTTTTATTTTTATAAATAATGCGGGAAATTTAATAAAGACTACATGTTCTTTTTTACCATGTAGGCATCATGGCATGCTGCTTATATGAAAGTAAGCAGTTTTGCAATTCAGGAAACCCATCTGGGCAGTGCACATGCACATGCCAACATGAAAGTATCCATGGCATGCAAATCATCTCATAAGCAAGTGAATTTCATGCAAATGAGGGAGGTAGAGTGATCCAGCAAGCTGATAGGCAGCCCTGCAGACCCCGTGTCGATGTCCGTAGTGTACTTAGAAAAATTCCATGTACAGGATTTTAGACAGACAACAGGGGCTGTAAAAATGTAGATATATAGAAAGAAATGGCATAGCACATACAGATGTGAACAGAACTATCCACCATGTGTCCCAAGACAAAAGGGAAATAAGTTAAAATATTTTTTTTTTAAAGATCTGGGTATGTTTGAGCATCACACCACAGTGAGCAAGCATACTTTTATGAAAAAAAAAAGAGTGGAAAACCACATTTAATATTATGTGACAGAAATGTACTATAGGACTCTGTGTGGAGTATCTATTATGGTAGAATGGTGCTGTTGCTAACAAAGTAGGGCCTGGAACTGTGTAGTTTACAGGTTGTGTGCACGGTTCCCTATGCAAATGAGGTGGGGTTACTGAATAGCACAAATGGATATCCATGTCCGCATATCCCTTCCGTGTAGGCACAGAACCATGTTGGTGTCCACAGAAGACGTAGCTGACATCAATAGGAGGTGTGTCTGAGGACTTGTAAGCTCATTGCAGCTCAGCTGCGCCTGTTTGCACAGTGTGCCACTGTACTCAGCAGGGGGTGAGTACACTGGGTGCTAAGCTTTATTTACTTTCGGAGTATTGGTTCTGCATGTTTGCTCAGTGCACCACTGTGCTGATTGTGACCTTACGGGAGGGTGTGTGCAATGACTGCTCTAATTTGTATACCTTTGCAGCGCTTGATACACATGTTTGCGTGGCATGCCACTGTGCTCAGTGTATCTGAAAGCCAATTATATATTAATTATTGATGACCCCTGTTTCACTTAAACTAGGGCCATTAAATCTTCTTAATGATGTACTTGGCAGGTGGAATGCATCATAAGTAGCCAATCTCACAGCCTTCACCTACAGCAGGGTACTATGAAGGTTGCATGCACCCTACAATCTGAATTTCCCCCGATACTCTGCACCAGTGGATTACAAACTTGGGAAATTTAACTGAAAGAATTCTAAAGATTGCTGCAGGTCTTCTACATCTGTATGTGTTAGATGCTGAGGTCAATGCTGCTGTTGTTGCTGCTGACAGTAGGCCTAGACTGAGAAGGAGAAGAGTATTCAGGGTAACCTTCCAGGAGCTACATGAGCTGGATTTTGTAGAGCACTAGAGGGTGGACAGGGACATACTACAAAACTTACTGAGCTCACTGACATCAACTGAGACCCAGATCCAACAGAGGGGAACCCATCCCAGTGGACACAAAGGTATGTAAAGGTCTTAGGATACTAGCCACAGGTACATTCCAAAGACCAACTGGGGACATGATAGGGGTCTTGTAGGCATCAGCATCCAGGGTACTCCACCAGTTCCTGAATGCCATGCCACACATGCCAGTGAGAACATATTTTTCTCCTCATCCTTGAGGTGAGTGCCAGGAATATGCAACATTTCTATCATTTAGCACACTACCCTGAGGTACTGGTTGCCATAGATTGCACTCATGTACACATTAATGCACCGCCCGGTGAGGAGTGTAGAATCAACATCAACCACAAGGGGTATCACTCCATCAACTGCCTGGTCATGTGCAATGCCAGGGGCATCATCATGAATGTGTGTGCTGGCAGCCCTGGCAGTTATCACGACTCCCATATCTGGCACACATCACAGCTGTACCAGATGCTTACTAGGGAGGACATCCCACACAGGAATTTACTGGGGGATGCTGGCTATGCACTGGAACCGTGGATGATGACACCCATCCAAAATGCACACACACCCATGGAAGAACACTATAATGAGGCACAAACACAAACGAGGAACATCATAGAGCATGTGTTTGGGTTGCCGAAGTCACAATTTCAGTGCCTTGGTATATCTGGCAGAGCCCTGCAGTACTCTCCAGCCACATGTGCACAGATGTTCACAGTATGTGCCATGCTATACAATATGATCCTGTGGAAACAGCTGCAGCAGGATCAGCAAAGGGAAGGGATACACAGCCCCCCACCACTGCCAAGGTTGCCAGAGCCACACACATATGAAGACTCAGAGGAGGAACTCCCTTATGATGTCCCTGAAGGCAGATGTAGGTATGCCCATTATGCCCTGGCGTTGGCCAAGAGACAATGCTTAGCACATGCACTAACAACCTAGGGCCCTAGGAACTGACACCTTACACCAACTCATATACATATAGTAAAAATGATGTCAGCCAGCCCACACAACCTGTACCTAACCATGTATTGGCTGTGTACTGCATGCATCAGACAGAGTCAGCTCTGAACTACAAGTCTGTGAACTGTTGCATTCACAAGGTAAGTCACTCACCTATACACCACTTGTAAGGCGTACTAGAATATGGCAGCATATGTATGGATTACTGGGCTTCTTGGAGAGATCTAACACCCACATGGGACAACAGGTACCCAGGCCAGTAGTATGTGCTCCATAATATTCATTAGGCCACATGGCTGGAAAATCCACTACAATATTCAAGGGAAATGGCAAACAGTCAGATTGCAAGACAGTCGTACAACTGTCTATGCCAGTAGATCATGGACTTCTTGTCCCCCACCCCAGCACATCAGTGTTCCCATACAACTGCTGTAGCAGTAACTCAGCAATGATATATCAGCAGACCAATCAATCTCAGGGCTGTGACAGAACCTGAGCACATGTGGTATGTCACACCTAATGCAGGGATAACAATCTATGTCTGTATGCTATTGATTGTAAGATGAATGAAGCATCTCTGCCTGGCGGCTGATGTGGCTCAGTAGGCTAGGGATGTTAGCATGGGTGACAGCATTGATGGTTTGAATCTGGTAACATCCACATCTTTTGCATGTGAGGTAGTCTTATGGTGGTATTCCCACAGACTGTCATACCCCTCAGTCTGTTACTGCCAGAAAATTGGACAAAGTCAGAGAGAATGGGGGGGAGGCAAAGGGCCAAAAACACAGACAGACATTACACATCCACTGATTAACCTAAAAGGTGACTAGTATAACAGAGGGTTGTAAACCAACACAGCTGAAACGGAGCAGGAAAAAACGGTACTTCAAACGACCAAAAATATAAGGAAATTTATTAAAGTTTGTTAAAATAAAGCGCTTTTCGTCTGGTTTAATGACACAGACTTCTTCAGACAATTACTTCTAAAAAAGGCTTGCTATATATACACACAGTTACAAGGAGAACCCAATCAACAGGCAAAAAGCAATTAAACAATTAAGCAATGAACTACTACGTACTGTTTTTTAAAAAGGCAGCCACAAATTCATAGCAGCAACAAAAAGTGATGCGTTAGCATTTTTTACTAAAACTATTTTGTCAAAACCACATCTATTAAGTTAATATAACTGACTTCAGAAAAGCTAAAGACAAAAATGTAATTATATAATATTGACTATAAGAAACAGTAAAAAGTTACAAATGTTTAAACATATTTAAAAGTAATGACATTATAAAAGGCTTAAGTGAATAAAAAACTAAGAAACTAAAAAATTAGTAAGCACACAAGCATTTACCAGGATGAAAAGTCTACTAACAATAGACCTGTACAAACAAAGTTGTCATCTACATAAACGCTTGATTTTCAAAATGCTGCTTATTGAGCAGTTTTCATTGAGACCAGGGGCGTTGAAGGCATTAAGTCTAATCTGCCAAAGCAGTCTTAATTCCTCTAATTTAAAACCTGTTGGACCACCTCTTTCACTTGCTATAACCTGGTCGATGACCATGAATTTGAAGGAATGGTTGGGAAAAAGAGAAATATGTTTTGCTAGGGCATTGTCATGTTTATTTTTTCTAATTGCATAAGAATGCTCGTAAATGCGGTCTCGGAGACGGCGCTCCATCTTGCCTACATAAAATGCAAGACAACTTGCGCACTGGGCCAGGTAGACCACCATTTTCGAGTTGCAATTGACCCTATAGTTCAAGTTGTAAGTATAGTCTTCAAGTTTGAACCTGTTAGATTCTGTAATATACTTGCAAAAATTGCAACTTTGACATTTATACATACCCACTACTCTACTTATAGGTCTCCTTTGACACTCAAACAAGTCTTTTAAGTTTTTTGCTCTCCTAAAAATCACTTTAGGTTTGATCCCTAATTTCTGACACAAACCCTGATCAGTCATAAGTACCGTCCAATTTTTGTATAAAATCTCAAGACAATACCTACTGTTTGTACTGTAAGTTGTTATAAACATGGAGCTTTTGTTAAGTGGGTCAGAAATGGATTTAGACCTTTGAGAAGGATATGGATCTAAGTCAAGAATAGTATGTTGGTCGAAGTGGACCTCGTCTAGATTAGGATTATAAATGCGTTTGTCACGTTTTTGGACCACTTCTTCTACAATGTTGCTGACCAAACTGTCAGGGTATCCTCGATAAAGGAACATGTTTTTAAGAAAAGTACATTCATCGAGGAAATCCTGGTTAAGCGTAACAATACGGGCAGCTCTGACTAGTTGGCCATTGACCACAGCTCGCTTTTGATGATACGGGTGACAGCTTGTATAATGCAAGAAAGAGTTTGAGTAAGTACTTTTTCTATGAATACTAGCTGTAAGTCTCTGAAGTTCAATGTTTTTCTTCAGCTGAATGTCCAAATAGGCAATGGACATGGTGTTAAAAGTAGATGTGAACTGGAGAAAATTAGTAGTCGCATTCAAATAATCTACAATTTGTTCACTGATTGTGGCGTCACCGTCTACTACTATAAAGATGTCGTCGAGGTAGCGGGTGTAGTAAATGAACCTGTCACTACAGCTACAATTATTAAAGACAAAGAGGTCTTCCCAGTTGGCCATAACTGAATTAGCTACACTCGCCCCACAAGGTGAACCCATGGCGACGCCAACTTGTTGTAGATAAAAGTTGTCAGCAAACATGAAGTAGTTGTTCTCAAGTATCAAGACCAATAATTCATTGACTAAAGATATCTCAACATTTTCACCTCCATTCTTTCTCATAAATTGACTGACCCATTCCAAAGCTATATCGTGTGGTATACATGTATACAGGTCTTTAACATCGACCGTGAGGAAGTTGTAGTTACTGCTAAAGACGAGATTTTTAATGTTGTCAAGAAAAGACCAAGAATCTTTACATATGTGTTTGATTTTCACCAAGTATTTCTGTAGAATGACATCTACGACTTTTGCACAAGGGTACGTAGGTGATCCTCTACCGTCCAAGAGTGGACGCATTGGAGGGTTGACAACGTTCTTGTGCAATTTAGGTATTCCAAACAAGTAGGGAAATCTTGGGTAAGATGTACTCATGAAGTTGAAGGTGTTCTGGTCAATTTGACCTTCAATGAACATCTCTTCAATAGTTTCCTTTATGGTTTTATAAGCGCCATTAATTTCGGATCTCAAACTAAGTGAGTAAGAGGGACAATCCAAGAGTTGGAGCATTCTTGACTCATAATTGTCTTTGTCAAAAATAGCTAAACCCCCACCCTTGTCTGGTTTACATATTCTAACATTATTAAATCTAATGCTGTCTATACATTCCTTTTCAGCTTTAATGTTGTTAGAAAATGAAGGAAAATTATGACCGAACTTAAACTTTTGACGAATATCAAGTTCGCATAGTTGTTCGAAAATATTTAATAATGGATGCAGTGGTGGGTTAAAGACACTTGGAATTCTATAAGGGTTTACATTAGAAGTAGAATTACCAAAGAACAATAAATTCAAGTTTAGTTTCCTAGTAAACAGTTTAATATCTAGGATAGTTCGAGCTAAATCCAACTTTTGGTTAGGGACGTACGTGTGACCTTTTGCAAAAAGTTCCACTTGGTCTTGGGTTATGTTAACTGTAGAGTAGTTGTATACTTTAAAGTCATTTTCAACATTAGTTAAAATGACCGGTAACTCTGGTGGAACCAAAAAGCTAGGACCGTCTTGGCAAATGATGCTACTTACAGTTGAGTTTGGTACATAACCATCAAGGTGGTTGTAGTCACGTTCAGGTGGAACCAAAAGCCAAGTGAGGGTATCAGAAGAATTCGCAGCAAGGGCGACCGATGGTGAATCTAATTCCTGTATTGTTTCATATTCCTTTTCACTACTTGGTTCGATCTGTTTGTGAATTGTTTTGGTCTCGCTCCTAAAAAATTAGACGTATTAGATCTTAAATTGTAATGACAAGGAGCTTGGTTAACAAAAACACTTTCGTTTTTACTAGGCTGATTCTGTGGAGACCCCTCCAAGCTTACATCTTGGCCAAGTGAATTGTTGACCATGGGGGCTTGGTTATTCTCATAGTTGTTCCTTGTGGGTAGTGCCTGAGTGTTGTTGTTGACGCCGGATTGAGGAGGACCTCCTGGGTGATTCCAAACTTGCGCTTGTGGCGGAGGAGGATAGGCATTTCCTTCACTATATGCCTTTACATCCCTGTCGATCTTTTTAGTTTTATTGTTCTTAAGTTTGTCAAGATATTGGTCAATCCTGACAAACAGTCTGCTATATTCATATTTGTACCGGAAGAATTGGTGGTCCGATTTAATTTTGAAATCCAAATCAGCAACTTGTTGACTTAGAGACTCCACAGACAAGGTATAGTGCCTAATCATTAATGTCAGTAAGTCAACACCTTGTTGTTGAAATAATGCTAACAAGTCTTTATGGAATGCTGAGTTCGTTATTAAGCCTGTGGGATACTGATAATGTCTCAAACCTTTAGAAATAATGTTGCGTTTAAGGCACTCCTGGAAATATGAAATTTCCAGTTGAGTCTTTTTTAATTTAACCAAGAGTTTGTCCAGTAAATTTAAGTTGTACGTAATATCTATGTACTCACTGTTAGTATCAGACCGCTGGAGCTGTTCTGCATTCAAACTTGAAGTGAAAGAAAAATTACTGGTAATCCATTGTTTTATGTCAGGAAGACTTTCAGTGTTGTTAATGTTATTGAAAGGAATATTTGTAGTTGTGAAAGGAGCTCGTGACGAGACAGGTTCGACGTTGTTGCCATTAGTAACTGTCGAATTGCCATTAGACGTTACAGGCGAGTTGAACTGTGCTGCCCCTGGTCGAATTGGTGCTGCAAGTACAGGAGCGTCATCAGAAGTAGGTAAGTGGCTGGCCGGAATACTCCTCTGCCCGCACGTAAGACTCGGTCCTCCTGTCAAGCCAGCTTCAATAAAGCTCTGTAAATGTAAAGAACTATTCGTGCCATTGTTGGCTAAAACAGTTACAGGACTGCCCTGTGCAGTTGGATGAAACAAAGGCACAATTGTTTTAGCTTGTTGGTGATTCTCCAATTTCACTAAACGATCAAGCAACATGTCCATACGATGCATAAGAGAGTCCAAAATGTTGTTACAGTTTCTATCAAGACTGTCATTGTGACAGGAAGGTCTAACCACGATGGGCGATGTAACAACACTGGGTGGATTATTCAGTATTTCTGGTGTGTTCACGAATGTTGTATCGCCTTCACTGACTCTTGTTTCAGATGCCATAAAAACTAAGAAGACAAGTAAATTAAACACGAACTAGTAAACCAACACAGCTGAAATGGAGCACGAAAAACGGCACTTCAAACGACCAAAAATATAAGGAAATTTATTAAAGTTTGTTAACATAAAGTGCTTTTCATCTGGTTTAATGACACAGACTTCTTCAGACAGTTACTTCTAAAAAAGGCTTGCTATATATACACACAGTTACAAGGAGAACCCAATCAACAGGCAAAAAGCAATTAAACAATTAAGCAATGAACTACTACGTACTGTTTTTTAAAAAGGCAGCCACAAATTCATAGCAGCAACAAAAAGTGATGCGTTAGCATTTTTTCTAAAACTATTTTGTCAAAACCACACCTATTAAGTTAATATAACTTTGACTTCAGAAAAGCTAAAGACAAAAATGTAATTATATAATACTGACTATAAGAAACAGTAAAAAGTTACAAATGTTTAAACATATTTAAAAGTAATGACATTATAAAAGGCTTAAGTGAATAAAAAACTAAGAAACTAAAAAATTAGTAGGGATTGTCTTGAGATTTTATACAAAAATTGGGCGGTACTTATGACTGAAAAGGGTTTGTGTCAGAAATTAGGGATCAAACCTGCAAAGTGATTTTTAGGAGAGCAAAAAACTTAAAAGACTTGTTTGAGTGTCAAAGGAGACCTATAAGTCGAGTAGTGGGTTTGTATAAATGTAAAAGTTGCAATTTTTGCAAGTATATTACAGAATCTAACAGGTTCAAACTTGAAGTCTATACTTACAACTTGAAATATAGGGTCAATTGCAACTCGAAAATGGTGGTCTACCTGGCCCAGTGCGCAAGTTGTCTTGCATTTTATGTAGGCAAGACGGAGCGCCGTCTCCGAGACCACATTTACGAGCATTCTTATGCAATTAGAAAAAATAAACATGACAATGCCCTAGCAAAACATATTTCTCTTTTTCCCAACCATTCCTTCAAATTTATGGTCATCGACCAGGTTATAGCAAGTGAAAGAGGTGGTCCAACAGGTTTTAAATTAGAGGAATTAGAACTGCTTTGGCAGATTAGACTTAATGCCTTCAATGCCCCTGGTCTCAATGAAAACTGCTCAATAAGCAGAATTTTGAAAATCAAGAGTTTATGTAGATGACAACTTTGTTTGTACAGGTCTATTGTTAGTAGACTTTTCATCCTGGTAAATGCTTGTGTGCTTACTAATCTTTTAGTTTCTTAGTTTTTTATTCACTTAAGCCTTTTATAATGTAATTACTTTTAAATATGTTTAAACATTTGTAACTTTTTACTGTTTCTTATAGTCAATATTATATAATTACATTTCTGTCTTTAGCTTTTCTGAAGTCAAAGTTATATTAATTTAATAGGTGTGGTTTTGACAAAATAGTTTTAGTAAAAAATGCTAACGCATCACTTTTTGTTGTTGCTATGAATTTGTGGCTGCCTTTTTAAAAAACAGTACATAGTAGTTCATTGCTTAATTGTTTAATTGCTTTTTGCCTGTTTATTGGGTTCTCCTTGTAACTGTGTGCATATATAGCAAGCCTTTTTTAGAAGTAACTGTCTGAAGAAGTCTGTGTCATTAAACCAGATGAAAAGCGCTTTATTTTAACAAACTTTAATAAATTTCCTTATATTTTTGGTCGTTTGAAGTACCGTTTTTCCTGCTCCATTTCAGCTGTGTTGGCTTACTAGTTCGTGTTTAATTTACTTGTCTTCTTAGTTTTTATGGCATCTGAAACAAGAGTCAGTGAAGGCGATACAACATTCGTGAACACACCAGAAATACTGAATAATCCACCCAGTGTTGTTACATCGCCCATCGTGGTTAGACCTTCCTGTTACAATGACAGTCTTGATAGAAACTGTAACAACATTTTGGACTCTCTTATGCATCGTATGGACATGTTGCTTGATCGTTTAGTGAAATTGGAGAACCACCAACAAGCTAAAACAACTGTGCCTTTGTTTCATCCAACTGCACAGGGCAGTCCTGTAACTGTTTTAGCCAACAATGGCACGAATAGTTCTTTACATTTACAGAGCTTTATTGGAGCTGGCTTGACAGGAGGACCGAGTCTTACGTGCGGGCAGAGGAGTATTCCGGCCAGCCACTTACCTACTTCTGATGACGCTCCTGTACTTGCAGCACCAATTCGACCAGGGGCAGCACAGTTCAACTCGCCTGTAACGTCTAATGGCAATTCGACAGTTACTAATGGCAACAACATCGAACCTGTCTCTTCACGAGCTCCTTTCACAACTACAAATATTCCTTTCAATAATATTAACAACACTGAAAGTCTTCCTGACATAAAACAATGGATTACCGGTAATTTTTCTTTCACTTCAAGTTTGAATGCAGAACAGCTCCAGCGGTCTGATACTAACAGTGAGTACATAGATATTACGTACAACTTAAATTTACTGGACAAACTCTTGGTTAAATTAAAAAAGACTCAACTGGAAATTTCATATTTCCAGGAGTGCCTTAAACGCAACATTATTCCTAAAGGTTTGAGACATTATCAGTATCCCACAGGCTTAATAACAAACTCAGCATTCCATAAAGACTTGTTAGCATTATTTCAACAACAAGGTGTTGACTTACTGACATTAATGATTAGGCACTATACCTTGTCTGTGGAGTCTCTAAGTCAACAAGTTGCTAATTTGGATTTCAAAGTTAAATCGGACCACCAATTCTTCCGGTACAAATATGAATATAGCAGACTGTTTGTCAGTATTGACCAATATCTTGACAAACTTAAGAACAATAAAACTAAAAAGATCGACAGGGATGTAAAGGCATATAGTGAAGGAACTGCCTATCCTCCTCCGCCACAAGCGCAAGTTTGGAAACACCCAGGAGTTCCTCCTCAACCCGGCGTCAACAACAACACTCAGGCACTACCCACAAGGAACAACTATGAGAATAACCAAGCCCCCATGGTCAACAATTCACTTGGCCAAGATGTAAGCTTGGAGGGGTCTCCACAGAATCAGCCTAGTAAAAACGAAAGTGTTTTTGTTAACCAAGCTCCTTGTCATTACAATTTAAGATCTAATACGTCTAATTTTTTAGGAGCGAGACCAAAACAATTCACAAACAGATCGAACCAAGTAGTGAAAAGGAATACGAAACAATACAGGAATTAGATTCACCATCGGTCGCCCTTGCTGCGAATTCTTCTGATACCCTCACTTGGCTTTCGGTTCCACCTGAACATGACTACAACCACCTTGATGGTTATGTACCAAACTCAACTGTAAGTAGCGTCATTTGCCAAGACAGTCCTAGCTTTTTGGTACCACCAGAGTTACCGGTCATTTTAACTAATGTTGAAAATGACTTTAAAGTATACAACTACTCTACAGTTAACATAACCCAAGACCAAGTGGAACTTTTTGCAAAAGGTCACACGTACGTCCCTAACCAAAAGTTGGATTTAGCTCGAACTATCCTAGATATTAAACTGTTTACTAGGAAACTAAACTTGAATTTATTGTTCTTTGGTAATTCTACTTCTAATGTAAACCCTTATAGAATTCCAAGTGTCTTTAACCCACTACTGCATCCATTATTAAATATTTTCGAACAACTATGCGAACTTGATATTCGTCAAAAGTTTAAGTTCGGTCATAATTTTCCTTCATTTTCTAACAACATTAAAGCTGAAAAGGAATGTATAGACAGCATTAGATTTAATAATGTTAGAATATGTAAACCAGACAAGGGTGGGGGTTTAGCTATTTTTGACAAAGACAATTATGAGTCAAGAATGCTCCAACTCTTGGATTGTCCCTCTTACTCACTTAGTTCGAGATCCGAAATTAATGGCGCTTATAAAACCATAAAGGACAGTATTGAAGAGATGTTCATTGAAGGTCGAATTGACCAGAACACCTTCAACTTCATGAGTACATCTTACCCAAGATTTCCCTAATTGTTTGGAATACCGAAATTGCACAAGGACGTCAACCCTCCAATGCGTCCAGTCTTGGACGGTAGAGGATCACCTACGTACCCTTGTGCAAAAGTCGTAGATGTCATTCTACAGAAATACTTGGTGAAAATCAACCACATATGTAAAGATTCTTGGTCTTTTCTTGACAACATTAAAAATCTCGTCTTTAGCAGTAACTACAACTTCCTCACGGTCGATGTTAAAGACCTGTATACATGTATACCACACGATATAGCTTTGGAATGGGTCAGTCAATTTATGAGAAAGAATGGAGGTGAAAATGTTGAGATATCTTTAGTCAATGAATTATTGGTCTTGATACTTGAGAACAACTACTTCATTTTTGCTGACAACTTTTATCTACAACAAGTTGGCGTCGCCATGGGTTCACCTTGTGGGACGAGTGTAGCTAATTCATTTGTGGCCAACTGGGAAGATCTCTTTGTCTTTAATAATTGTAGCTTTAGTGAGAGGTTCATTTACTACACCCGCTACCTCGACGACATCTTTATAGTAGTAGACGGTGACGCCACAATCAGTGAACAAATTGTAGATTATTTGAATGCGACTACTAATTTTCTCCAGTTCACATCTACTTTTAACACCATGTCCATTGCCTATTTGGACATTCAGCTGAAGAAAAACATTGCACTTCAGAGACTTACAGCTAGTATTCATAGAAAAAGTACTTACTCAAACTCTTTCTTGCATTATACAAGCTGTCACCCGTATCATCAAAAGCGAGCTGTGGTCAAAGGCCAACTAGTCAGAGCTGCCCGTATTGTTACGGTTAACCAGTATTTCCTCGATGAATGTACTTTTCTTAAAAACATGTTCCTTCATCGAGGATACCCTGACAGCTTGGTCAGCAACATTGTAGAAGAAGTGGTCCAAAAACGTGATAAACGCATTTATAAACCTATTCTAGACGAGGTCCACTTCGACCAACATACTATTCTTGACTTAGATCCATATCCTTCTCAAAGGTCTAAATCCGTTTCTGACCCACTTAACGAAAGCTCCATGTTTATAACAACTTACAGTACAAACAGTAGGGATTGTCTTGAGATTTTATACAAAAATTGGGCGGTACTTATGACTGATCAGGGTTTGTGTCAGAAATTAGGGATCAAACCTAAAGTGATTTTTAGGAGAGCAAAAAACTTAAAAGACTTGTTTGAGTGTCAAAGGAGACCTATAAGTAGAGTAGTGGGTATGTATAAATGTCAAAGTTGCAATTTTTGCAAGTATATTACAGAATCTAACAGGTTCAAACTTGAAGACTATACTTACAACTTGAAATATAGGGTCAATTGCAACTCGAAAATGGTGGTCTACCTGGCCCAGTGCGCAAGTTGTCTTGCATTTTATGTAGGCAAGATGGAGCGCCGTCTCCGAGACCACATTTACGAGCATTCTTATGCAATTAGAAAAAATAAACATGACAATGCCCTAGCAAAACATATTTCTCTTTTTCCCAACCATTCCTTCAAATTCATGGTCATCGACCAGGTTATAGCAAGTGAAAGAGGTGGTCCAACAGGTTTTAAATTAGAGGAATTAGAACTGCTTTGGCAGATTAGACTTAATGCCTTCAACGCCCCTGGTCTCAATGAAAACTGCTCAATAAGCAGCATTTTGAAAATCAAGAGTTTATGTAGATGACAACTTTGTTTGTACAGGTCTATTGTTAGTAGACTTTTCATCCTGGTAAATGCTTGTGTGCTTACTAATTTTTTAGTTTCTTAGTTTTTTATTCACTTAAGCCTTTTATAATGTCATTACTTTTAAATATGTTTAAACATTTGTAACTTTTTACTGTTTCTTATAGTCAATATTATATAATTACATTTTTGTCTTTAGCTTTTCTGAAGTCAAAGTTATATTAACTTAATAGGTGTGGTTTTGACAAAATAGTTTTAGTAAAAAATGCTAACGCATCACTTTTTGTTGCTGCTATGAATTTGTGGCTGCCTTTTTAAAAAACAGTACATAGTAGTTCATTGCTTAATTGTTTAATTGCTTTTTGCCTGTTGATTGGGTTCTCCTTGTAACTGTGTGTATATATAGCAAGCCTTTTTTGAAGTAACTTTCTGAAGAAGTCTGTGTCATTAAACCAGATGAAAAGCGCTTTATTTTAACAAACTTGAATAAATTTCCTTATATTTTTGGTCGTTTGAAGTACCGTTTTTCCTGCTCCGTTTCAGCTGTGTTGGTTTACTAGTTTGTGTTTAATTTACTTGTCATAATAGAGGGTTGTATCAGAACAGAATATCTGCAGGGTGTAAAATCCATCACTCAAATGTGTCTGTAGTTAGTACCATTCAGTGACTGCATTATGCAATAATTAACTGGATCACCACAAATGTATGAGGAACAGAGAAGACATATGGGATGGAATGATGGACGTTCTGCAAAAACATATAGAGTGAGAGGTATGCAGACTGTGACCTTATGTGTGGTGTTACATTATATACCACTGTTACATATTATATACAGCACATAGCTGGGGAATGCCATGGACAATTTCTGGGAAGTGCTGTACTGCAGAAACAGGTGCAGCTGCCAATGCCTGTAACACACAAAATCCCAGTCTGGAGTACAGGTTGCTCTAGCCTGGAGTCAGCTTGTAAGTACTGACAGTCCCACTAGATATGTTCCTACATTTAGCTAACCTGAGCACAGTTCTGTTGCCTCTTCATCACAAAGACCTGCTTTGTGGAAATACTTCTGTACATACAGACAGCTATGTATACATATCTGTCTGTCCCTATCCTCTTCTCACATGATTAGTGCATCTATCAGCATGTACCCCAAATACATATAAGACAAATATATATATATATATATATATATATATATATATATATATATATATATATATATATATATACATATACATATAGTTAGATACATTACAATGATACATAGACTCTCCACATATATCTACATAACACATATACATAACGTACACACACAGTGACATTTATAGAGACATCCCTGTTGTACACACACACATATGAGGGTGTAGAAATTCCCCCACATACCCCCAGAATGCTGAGGTTATCTGCACTCACACATCAATACAGTTGCCCAAAGGAACCAAAGCAAGGCTGCAACAGTAGATATTCCACTCACCCACAGACCCCTATGCCTGCAGAATGTCACCGTGTAGACAGACACAGGTGAGCAGGTGGTGTAATGTATAATGGTTTCAACGCATGCCTTGGATAAGGCAAATTATCCCTTGCCACATGTTGGCTTATCTAACTGCAACCAGCCACATATAGCCATACTGGTAAGTGAAGATACAGTACATAGCAGGGATATTAACAGGTATCCTACTCTTAGGACACTAGATACAATAACAGTACCAAGCAATATCACTCTGCAGGCCACACCTTATGTCCAACACAAGCCTACTTTGCATACACCACAAGTACAATGTCTCCAATCACATGCACAACAGGTAACCTGTGGCACGTCTGATAGCTACTATGAGCTATAGTATGCAACTGTAGATAGTAGGGGTTTTAATCTAACATCAACCAACTGTGTGTGTGTGTGTGTGTGTGTGTGTGTGTGTGTGTGTGTGTGTATGTGTGTGTATGTAAATATATCCCCTTGTAGCACTATGGATATGCCCTTATGGGCTACCCCCCAACAATGTTTAGGCACTTTTTGGCCCCGTAACTAGCTGCTGGCCTCTAAATTGCCCTCCTGTACAAGGCCTGCTGCTGTCATCCACCTTAAGACTGCTGGCTGACAGTCTGACATCAGATAAAGTGCATGGTGCATGCAATAAGTACTGATAGCTATAGTTTGTGACAGTAGATAGGTAGGGGTTCTACTCTCAAATCAGACAACTCTGTGTGTGTGTGTGTGTGTGTGTGTGTGTGTGTGTGTGTGTGTGTGTGTGTGTGTGTGTGTGTGTGTGTGTGTGTATGTGTATGTGTAAATATATCCCCTTGAAGCACTACAGATATGCCCTTGTCTACAATGCCTGCTTATGTCATCCACCTTAAGAGCACTGGCTGACAATCTAATGTCAGATAAACTCTTTGGCACATATGATAAGAACTGAGACTTTTAGTGTCTAACAATAGATAAGTAGGGGTTTTAATCTTACATCAGCCAACTTGGTGTGTGTGTATATCCATACTGTATATGTATGATAACCTTTGTAACGTACACAATGCTAGGATTTTGCAGTATTTTACTGGCTAAGGATGATGTGGCCTCCCAAATGAATGCCAACAACATGGCCTGCTGATATCAACAAGCATTATGTGTCCTACATGGATAGTACTAGCCAACATGAGGTGTAGTGTGTCCATCTGGAATTGTTCTCTGTAGTGTGCACCACTACATTGGTAAGTGTTCCACTGTACATGCAGCCAACATGCAGTATGTGTGTGCTTTGGTGTGTCCTGTATGCAGATAATGGAAGTACTGCTAGCCTGAATGTAGCCATGTGGGTGCATCAGGCTGTGACAGCATTGTACATTATGTCACAGAGCAATAGGAAATGTGCACATCAGTAGCATGATGGCCATACAGCCAGCACAACTGGAGCTATCACTACCCCTCATCACAGGAACAGCACATATTGCCCAAGTCCACAAGAGATGCAGCCAACCCCCCAGTGTTGAGATGACATTTTCCCAGCCAGTCATACAGATTGCATGTGCAGAGGTGCACTGAGGTGCTCTCTGTACCATACCAGTAGGGAGGGTCTGTGTCAAGGGTGCATGACTATACAATATTTGTGGCCTCCGGGGACTGGGTATGTGTGGGCATGTGATGTTTTTGCACTGGCCCAGCAATCAAGAAGCCTCAATCCTCGCCACTAACACCAGTGAGGGACATGCACATTGAGAGGATGACATGTACACTCACAGTAAAGTAAAATTTCTCTTAAGAGCACACAGAGATCACAGTCAGTCTTGGGCTGGTTTCTCCCTCTCTCTCCAGATCTCCAATAAGATTCCCCACTGACATAGCTATAGGGTTCAGAACTCAGCAGAGTGGTCAAACCAAAACCTCCAGCACCTTGTCTGTCCAATCAGTGCTTTGTGTCCCTGCCCAAGTAGCTCAAACACACACACACACACACACACACACACACACACACACACACACACACACACACACACACACACACACTTTGAGATTTGATTTATATGCAAACACAAATACACTTCTTGGGAAGGCTGGCACAGGTTTACCAGCTATGCCCCTTCTTCCCAGACTATAAGTGGTTTGGGAGGTCACTCAGTGGAAGTTCTAGCTTCACTGGATTTTTCATTTTGTTTTTACTGATTGGTTTTTCAGTGACCTTTTCACTCACTGTTTTAGTTTGTTGTTTGGGATATTTTTGCAGAGACCCTAATGATAATGGACATCAGCTGGGTATAACAGCTCTGTGTTTCTAATGCTTAGTCAAACACTCTGCTTGTGCTGTGCTGATGAGGTCATAACAAGGCTGAAATATGCATATCCATAGCTAGTGGAGTTTGCCTTTATTGGCCTGAAATTGTCCAGTAAAATGACAAAACAAGTCATGGGCATTCAGAATCACCAATTAGCTGAAACACCTGATGTTCATATGTTTGAATATTTGCATATATCTCATGTGCGTCTGATACAAGAAGTTTGGGAGGTCACTCAGGGGAAGTTCTAGCTCTGATGGAGTTTTCATTTTGTTTTTACTGATTGGTTTTTCAATGACCTTCTCACTCATTGTTTTAGTTTGTTGTTTGGGATATCTGTGTAGTGACCCTAATGATAATGGGCATCAGCTGGGTATAACAGCCCTGTGTTTCTAATTCTTAGTCAAACACTCTGTGCATGGCTGACGAGATCATAACAAGGCCGAAATATGCATATCCACAGCTAGTTGGGTTTGGCTTTATTGGCCTGAAATTGTCCAGTAAAACAACTAAACAGGTCAGGGGCATTCAGAATTGCCAATTAGCTGAAACACCTGATGTTCATACGGATCATTTGCATATATCCCATGTGCCTCTGATACAAGAAGTGTGGGAGCTCACTCAGTAGAAGTTCTAGCTTTGATGGAGTTTTCATTTTGTTTTTACTGATTGTTTTTTCAGTGACCTTCTCACTCACGTTTTAGTTCATTGTTTGGGATATTTGTGCAGTGGCCCTAATGATAAATGACATCAGCTGGGTATAACAGCCCTGTGTTTTTAATGCTTAGTCAAACACTCTGCTTGTGTTGTGCTAATGAGGTAATAATAAGGCCGAAAAATGCATATCCACAGCTAGTGGGGTTTGGCTTTATTTGCCTGAAATTGTCCAGTAAAATGACAAAACAAGTCATGGGCATTCAGAATTGCCAATTAGCTGAAACATCTGATGTTCATAAAGCTAATTTGCATATATCCCATGTGCCTGTGATACAAGAGGTTTGGGAGGTCACTTATTGGAAGTTCTACTTTTGCTAGAGTTTTCATTTTGTTTTTACAGACTGTAAGTTAGTAATCACTGACCCCAACCCTTTATCAGCTATTTTAAGGCGCTTCCTAAAGGATGACCAATTCTACTGGGTAATGTTACTGTTATCCAAATGGTAAATGTGATCAGAACTTTTAAGGCTATTTAAGAGTGGCTTGTACAGTGTCACCAAATACATATGCACGTACTAAGAGCTTAAATATATCTAAACAAACCAGCCACATTTAGAAGGTATAAATATATTTAATACTAAATAATGAAAGCACAAGACAATACTCGATAACTCAACATAGTGACAAAAGAGTTCAGAATCACAGGAAATACTTTAAAGAACATTGCAGGGGAGTATCACATAAATACAGAAAACAGCTAAGATAATCCTGCTATATATTTCTGCTGGGTTATCTCAGATTACATCATTCTTGTCACCTCTGCCTTTAGTTCCCAGGCTAACAGGAACTTAAAATATAACACCTCTGTTTTAAAATTGCATATCTCTAAGATGTTTTGCCTAAAACTGGAAGTTGTAAAACTGTTACACACTTTTACCTTGGAAACCTGTAATTATTTCTGTTTCCGGACAGTAGAAAGAATTTTAGCTGCAGACATTCTGTCTCCAAGCTGAAACTGAGAGATACCACAGTCGTAAACAATTTTAACTTATTTTCTTAGTGTTTTGCTGTTTTCCAGTAGGGTGCACTGCGGTTACATTTTTGAAACTCAGTACATAACATACAGTTTATTTACATTTGTAAGACAAGAATACAAATCATATTACTATTCACAAATAACATAGAATTATTTACAAATTTCCAGCTTGCTGAACTGGCAGCCTTCACAATCCCTCCTGCCTACCATGAGAACTCTATCTAGTTTTTAAAGTGACCCTTGAGAAGTATTACTTGAGAGGGTTGAGCCTATTTGGGAATACCTTACCCTATTCCCTGTCTTGCAAGCCCAACTGTGTTGGCATTGCTAACCCCACTGGGGTGCTGCACTGCTATATCATATGCTTGCAATCCTAGGCTCCACCTTAGTAACTTGACATTTTGCTGACTGATTTGATGTAGTGATGTTAAGGGATTGTGGTCTCTAACTACAGTGAATTTCCTTCCATACAGATAAGGATGAACTTTCTGCAGTACCCACACTATGGCTAGACATTTCTTTTCTACAGCTTCATAGCATTCCTCCCTAAGCTGGGGCCTATGACTGAGACAACCACTGAATGCTCTTCTCCCTCTGAAGAAATCTGACTATGTACAGCCTCCACCACACGGTTTGAAGGATCCACCTGCACAACAAATTATTTGCTGCAATCTGGACTGACTAATGCAGGGGGTCCTCCCAAAGCTCCTTTAAGCTTCTGGAATGCCTGCTCACATGTTGAGGGCCACACTACCTTATCTGGCCTGTTTTTCCTTGTCAGCTCTGTAAGGGGAGCAGCATTGGCACTATAACTGAGGCCAAACTTTCTGTAGTACCCTGCTGTCCCTAATAATGCCCTCACCTGCTTTTTGGTAACAGGTGCAGGCCATGCCTGAATGGCTTCCACTTTGGCAGGTTCTGGCCTGATCTTACCACTTCCCACTCTATGTCCTAGGTAGGAGACCTCTGCCATACCAACCTGACATTTGCTGGGCTTAATGGTTAACCCTGCCCTCTGTAGTCTGCCCAGCAACTCCCTGACATGCTGAAGGTGCTCTTGAAAGGAATGGCTGTAGAATGCAATATCATCTAGGTAAGCAATGGCAAAATCTCCTGCTCCTGCTAGGATATGATCTACCAGCCTCTGGAAAGTCACGGGGGCATTTTTCATCCCAAATGGCATATTTGTGAGCTCATAGAAGCCAAAAGGCGTCACAAAGGCTGACCCCCTCTCTAGCACTGGGAGTCAAGGGCACCTGCCATTAACCTTTGGTAAGATCAGTGGTGGAAAGATACGTAGCCCCACCCAGCTGCTCTAGGGCTTCATCTGTCCTAGGCATGGGGTAAGCATCTGACTGTATGTGACTATTTAATTTCCTGTAGTCCACACAGAATCTGGCGCTTACATCCTTCCTTGGTACCAGCACCACTGGGGAGACCCAGGGACTGCTGGACCCCTGAATTACCCCTAGTTCCAACATTTCCTGAATTTTCTCCCTCAGAATCTGTTTGACTCTCTCAGGCACCCTATAAGGGACAAATTTAATAGGCCTTTGTGGTCCTGTATCCACATGGTGCTGCACCAGGTGGGTGCACAGTGATTTCCCAGTGAAAATGTTCCCAAACTCTTGTAACACTGCTTGGATTTCTCAAACCTGGGTAGGGAATAACTGCTGGGACATTGCTACCCCTTCCACTGAGGAGTCAGTCCGAGCCTCATTGAGGAGATCAGTCACCAGATCCTCCTCAGACTTCTTCTGTAGTCCACTGCATATACTCAGTACAAGGGGCTCCATATCATGGTAAGGTCTCACCATGTTAGCATGGTAAAATTTATGCCCCTGCCTCCTGCCTAGCAGTTCTACCATGTAGCTAACATCAATGACCTTCCTTACCACCTTGTAGGGTCCCTCCCAAGCTGCCTGCAGCTTGTTGTGTCTGACAGGAATGAGAGCCATTATCTGCTGCCCTACAGCATACTCTTTATCTCGAGCATTCCTGTCATGTCAGGCCTTTTGCTGCTGTTGGGCTTCTGGCAGGTTCCCCTGGGCCAAGCCCATGAATTCACTGAGCCTTGTCCTGAGGTTTAGGGCATATGCCACAAGAGACTCCTTGTGGGATTCACACTCACCCTCCCAGTTATCTTGAATTAAATCTAGAGGCCCCCCTCACCCTATGCCCATCCAGCAATTCAAATGGTGAAAAACCTGTGGATTCCTGGGGAACCTCTCTGTAAGCAAACAACAGATGGGGCAAATGTTTGTCCCACCCTCTCTTAAACTGGTCTGCAAGTTTCCGTAGCATTTTCATGAGTGTAGAGTTTAACTTCTCAATAAGACCATTAGTCTGGGGATGGTAGGGGGGTGGTCTTTAGGTGCTTCACCCCACAGTACTTCCACAGACAGGCCAGCAAGTCTGACATAAAATTGGCACCTCTGTCAGTCAGTATTTCTTTTGGAAAACCTACTCTGCTGAAAATCTGTATCAAAGCATTTGCCACATTTTCTACCACAATGGAGGACAGAGCCATTGCCTCAGGGTATCTGGTAGCATAATCTACTACTACTAGAATATGATTTTTCCCTGTGGAACTTGAAGTACTCAGAGACCCTGCAATATCCATAGCTACCATCTGAAATGGCTCCTCAATCACAGGCAAAGGCATCAAAGGAGCTTTCACTTTGTCTCCTGCCTTGCCTACATTTTGGCACTGCTCACAGGTCCTGCAGTACCTTGTTACTTCTTTGGAAATTCCAGGCCAATAGATGTTCTGCATAATATGTCTCTTTGTACGTTTTATGCCCATATGACCTGCAAAGAAAATATTATGGGCTATGGCTAGAAGTGCCAGATGTTGAGCTACCAACTGCTGTATTCTCTCACCCTCTAGCCCTCCCTCAGGGGTCCACTTTCTATACCATAACCCTTTTTCCCAGTATACAGATTTCCCTATCCCTTGAGAATCAGGTGCCTCCCTTGAGAATGTAGGGTCTGAGAGCTGAGAATGTTTCAACTCTCTCTTTGCAACCTTTCCCAGCTTCCCTTCCATAGGAAGTCTGGTATCCTCTGACAGCAGTGCCTCACTATCAGCCTGGGTACTACTACATACCTTTGCCTTGCAGTCATTCTATCCAAGGGAACATCAGTACCCACAAGCAGCTGTGGCTCTCCTTCAAGTCCCTCTCTGAAATAACCATCTCACCAGTCCTGGCTGCAAGTGTGCAGTCTGTCTGGGTCTCCCCCAGGCTACCAGACCCACATGCTTGTCTCCAAGCCTGACTGCATGTAAGTGCATGAACAGACAGTACTGCATTACCAAAATCATTCCGTATCAGGACATATGCAGGGTGGTGGTTTGGTACCCTTCTTGTCTCAAGATAACCTACTTTTGTCATTTTGTCATTCTCACTTACTGGCTCTCCCACCTTTTGTTCCCTACACTGCTTCCATGGACATATGTATGCTACATGGCCCCACATGTTGTATTTAAAACATTTAACCCTAGGTCCTGGACATGTACCTGGACTAGTGGCTTCCTCTGCTACTGGCAGATTCTGTTGGTGCAGTCTGGCTTGCCCACCATGGGTTTGCTTAGACCCAAGAGCAGCACTGGGTGTCCATTTCCTGTGCAGTTATGCCCTCCTTGCTTGGTATAGGTCTCCCTTCTTCCCCAACACATCTACAGAAGATCATTGTCTATCAGCTAACCAGATCCTCATGTCCTCAGGCAAAGTGCTAAGGGCTTGTTCCCTCACCAAAAGGACTGTCATCCTTCAAAAGTGGTTTCCTGACATTCACTCACCCACCTATGAAAATAACTGCTTAGTTCAGCAACATATTCACACACTTTCATCTGCCTTATGTCTATACTCACAAAAACTTTCTATAAGCTTCAGGTGTTAATTTAAAAAATTCTAGCAAACAGATCTTTACAACATTATAATTTAAGCAGTAATTATCAGACAGTTTGAACATTACAGTTACAGCTTTACCATGGAGTAAGGGGTCAGGAACTGTACCCAGAGCCCTTGGTCAACATCATACTGTTTACATATCCTCTCAAACATATGAATGAATCTGTAAAAATTATCCCCCTCTATAAATTGTGGAAAAATTATTCTGACCTTTGTTACTTCTGGGGTTGGTTACTGCCTTCCCCATTACCTCCATGACCCTGGCGAAGAGTCAGCATCTCCTTTTCATGTTGCCACTGCCTCTACTTCTCTTCAGCAGCCAGGCATCACAATTTCTCACTTTTCTCAAGTTCTAGATGCCTCAGTCTTTCTGCTGCTTCTATTTCTAAATGCTTGGCCTCCAACTCAAGTCTCTTTAACTCCAAATGGATTTTTTAGTCCTCTGTTGAAAGGTTGAGCTGTCTATTTTCAGAGAGTTGTACATCTCCACAGCCAGTCTGATTGTCTTTGTGGCTGCTATTTTCTGATGCAGCTGTGACTAAAGCTGCAGTCATATCTGCTTTACACAGGATGGCATGCACCAGTCCTTTAACCGGGCACATCTCAGCCAACTGGCTCATTGTCAGCTTGCCATACTCCTCTGCTGACATGCTTGCCTGTTCTCCCTGACTAACTAAGCTAACAAAAGAAATAAAGCAATTGTAATATGAACTCTGAATGTTCACTGTGTTGCTGATTTAGAGTACAAAAACACCTTCAGTGATCACTGTACACAAGCTACAGACATTCAATATCCACACCACTACAAGTCAATTAATATGTAATGTGGCTATCTCACCACAATCAACCAGTTAATATGTGATGTGGCTATCCCACCACTGCCAAAAAATTAATATGTGACACCCCTGTACTGGCCCAATAATCAAGAAGTCTCAGTCCACACCACTAACACCAGTGAGAGACGTGCATGATGGGACGATGTCAAGTACACACACAGTAAAGTACAATTTCCCTTAAGAGCACACAGAGATCAGAGTCAGTCTGGGGCTGGTTTCTCCCTCTCTCTCCCCAGATCCCCAATAAGACTGCCCACTGGCACAGCTATAGGGTTCAGTTCTCAGTTGAGTTGGCAAGTCAAAACCTAGAGCACCCTTTATGTCCAACCAGTGCTTCATGTCCCTGCCCATGTAGCTGACACACACACACACACACACACACACACACACACACACACACACACACACACACACACACTTTGAGATTTGATTTATATACAAACACACAGGCACTTCTGGGGAAGGCTGTCACAGGTTTACCAGCTACGCCCTATTCTGCCCAGACTATAACGTATATAACTATAACCACCAACCACCCTTTATTAGCTACTTTAAGGCCCTTCCCAAAGGGTGACCAATTTTACTGTGTAATGTTATTGTTATCCAAATGGTAAGTGTGACCAGAACTTTTAAGGCTATTTAAGAGTTGGCTGCACAGTGTCACCAAGTACATATGCAAGTACTCTAAGAGCTTAAATATCTCAAAACAAACCAGCCACAATTAAAAGGTTTAATATATTTAATAATAAATAATAAAAGCACAAGACAATACTCAATAACTCAACACAGGGACAACATAGTTCAGAATTACATGAAATACTTTAAAAACATTGCAGGATAGTCTCACATGAATACAGAAAACATCTAAACTAATCTTGCTATATTTCCATCTATCTCTAAGAGAAAGTACTGTAATCTAGTACTTACTATTAGCAAGGCAAATGGAAGTGCTGAATCGATGTTTCTAGGCTGAAAGAAAAATACAAAATGCCCAGACTTTCTCTGAGAGATAGTTCTTAAATTACTATCAAACATTTCTGCTGGGTTACTTCAGATTACCTCATTCTTGTCACCTCTGCCTTTAGTTCCCAGGCTAACAGGAACTTTAAATATAACACCTCTGTGTTAAAAATACTTATCTATAAGAGGTTTTGTCTAAAACTGGAAGTCGTAAAACTGATAAACAGTTTTACCTTGGAAACCTGTAATTATTTATGTTTCCAGACAATAGAAAGACTTTCTAGCTGCAGACATTCTATCTCCAAGCTGAAACTGAAAGATACCACAGTCGTAAACAATTTCAACTTATTTTCTTAGAGTGTTGTTCTTTTCCAGTAGGATGCACTGTGGTTACATTTTTGAAGCTCAGCACATAACATACAGTTTGCTTACATTTGTAAGACAAGCATACAGATCATATTACAATTCACAAATAACAGAATTATTTACAAAATTCCAGCAAGCTGGGCTGACAGCCTTCACAGGGCATACAGATTGTGCATTGAGAGAATGGGTGCAGAAGAGGGATGTCAACCTATGGGACAGATTCCCTTGACAAACCCACTTGTGCTTCACTATGGCCACCATCATCATCAAAGTACAGTGCGACACTGACAACAGGTTATGAAGTCACCTGTGAAAACCAAGACAACAGCAGTAAGTACTACCTTCACTATTATGTATAGTAATCCACACAGATGAGGATCCACAACTGCATTACAAGTCTCACATCCTCTCATCTCCGCTCCCATGCACAACAGACAGCTTCACAACAACATACACATACAAGTCAAGGCCTTTATAACATGCACTTCAGCTACATCCAGTTAAAGTTGCCAGTGCAATATACCTGTAAGGTATACAAAATTACACTATACCATACCTATTAACCTCTTATAGCAAGAACTCTGGACAAAGCCATAAGTAAAACTGGGACAAAGGCCCAAAAATAGGGACAATTTTTAGATATTGTTCTTACAAACTTAGAAAGTTGATAGAATAACAGGTTTTACATTAGCATGAATTTTCTGAAGGGTATGAAGTCTGAAACTTAAATGTCTGTCTTTATTTTCTGACTTCAATCTGTAATGTGTTGCGACTAATCTGCCAGAAAACCACAACTTTATGAAAAATGGACCAAAAATCTAAGGCGTACATCTGGACATTCTGCCAAAAAATACACAGTTGAGAGGTATGCACTGTATGCGATAGAACTACACATAAAACCCATTACACCTATCCTGAGAATGATATACCAGAACAACTGTCACTGCCTCAGGTATGTACCATCTCCTTACTGTGTTTGAACAGGCATCTTGGAGTAATTGCCTCATGTATACCAAGCTGTATAGTCACTCATAACTATAAGTACAAATGTGTTAATGTTCGTTAAAACAGCTGTGATTACCCAGTCTATGAACTGTAGTTAACTGTTGCAGAATGGAACATACAAATATTCTACTCTAGCTTAACACAACATTTGTACATAGGGCAATATGGCAGTCCTTAATTTTCATAGGGTATATATGATTCATAAAACAACAGTATCATGCTTACCAGGTACAGGATAATGGGCTTGGGCAACACCTGATGGACCTATGAAAAGTTGAGGGGGAGGTATTGTCAGCACCACCAATTGCTGCATCACGATAAGGTAATATGTGCATATATCCACTCCACATGTACAGCAGCTAGTGTGTTACTGGCTGTATTGCTGACATTATGAGTATGTGTGCACAACTGAGCTTAAACTCCACCCCCCCAAAGCACATAGAACTGGCTCCGATGTACAGGTATGTATGGCCTGCCACAATTTGTGATACAGTATTACAGTGGTGAACACAGTAAGCTTACGTGGATGCTCCTCTGCTGTGGACATTGTGGTACCCACCTCCACAATGTATGGTGTGGTGGATGCCTGGGCACTGTCGTGTGTTCTCTAGTTTCACCAGGAATTCCTCTATGTCCAAGAGTGGTTGCTCCACTACAGACCCTCCACCAGTGGCAGCATGATCCCTGGCTACATCAGCTGCCTTCCATTGTGCAGCATTCACCATGTCCATGGCATGGTTTCAGACCTGCTCATAGGTTCTGTCCTGGTGGCCAACTTCATTAACATCCCACACAAGGTCTTCCTACAATGCAGCCCACTGTTCTTGGTTATGCCTCCATCTGGATAACAGGATCTGATGATGCTGCCTTAGTCAGTCAACTATTATCTCATTCTCTGCATCTGAGAAGAGGGCATGCCATCGGCAGTACATAGTTCCGGAAAGACAACAAGAGGGGAACACATTACCAGATACATGGATGTCCACTATGTACAGATACAGCATGCCCATAATGGCCTGCAATATCCACTGCTCCCTCACACATATTATACCTCACAGAGTGGCAACATACTACATGTGTGGATACCACCAGGATAGTAGAAATAGTGAGGTATGTCCCTGTGTGCCGTGAGAGATTTTTCTGTATGTTCTTACAACCAGCACTCCAGTCTACTGTGGTGTGTCCCTACGGGCAACCTCCCACTAATATGTCATACGGCCACTGCCAAATAAATAGCAGTGTGCTATTACAACCACTATATGGGGACAGTCCAGCAACACCAGTGTGCCACTATGACAGAAAAAAATGCAAACCTGCTGTAGTATACGTTCCCTGCACACATCATACCTCTCAACTGTACAGATATTCGCAGACTGTCAAGATATTTGCCTAATATTTTTGGTCAGTTTCACACAAAATTGTGGGTTTATTGAACATTGTTAGCAAATCATTGAGGGTTGATGTCAGAAAATAAAGACACACATCTGAGTTTCAGATGTCATACCCTTCAGAACTCAGTCATGCTACTATAATACCTCTTATTCTATTAACTTTCTCAGTTCATAATTGCAATATTTAAAAACTGTCCCTAATTTGGGGAATTTGTTTCTCCATTGATTATGGCTTTGTCCAGGTTTTATGCTGTAAGAGGTTGACAGGTATGTTAGGCATAGCTGTCAACAAAGCTGGGACAAATGTCAACAGAATCAGGGACTTAGCCAGAGTACATCAGGGGCAATCAGGGACACTTTTAAAATGTTAGAACTATTTATGTGAGACATTGACAGAATGAGAGGAGGTGAATTGCTGTACATTGTTTGATGTTACAAAAGTGTACACCCTCACTTATTTTTTACCACTCTGTTGTTGTTGTCTTTCGGCTTTATCCTGGTTAGAGGTCGCCACAGCGGAACTCCGGTCCGCTAATGATTGGCAGTAGATTTTCACGAATGCCGAGGTGCCAGCTCGATGTTCAACCTTCAACTAAGGCACGCCCATTTACGCATGTCTTTCGAACGCCCACCCAACCGTGAAGAGGACATGCAGACTCCCCATAGAAGGCACTCCCCGCACTCCAGACGAGAGAACCTCTTGCTGTGTGGCAACAACGCTACCGCTGCACCACCGCGGAAGCCACATTTTTTTACCACTCTGTATTATGTGTAATTTGATAGCTTTCCTACAAAAGCCATCTGTTGTAGGTGGGATTACGAGGGACAGAGCTAAGATTTGAGTGAAAATCAGGGACAGTTGAGAGGCATGCCTGTAGGTTTAGGACAGCAGAGTATCACTGACGTAATCACCATAGATCTAAGACAGGCTTACTGTTGTAATACTTATTCGCCATACCTCCGTCCTCCCATCTGTATCGTGTTATATGGAAAAATCAGCTACATACCTAGTAGAGTGCAGTACTCCTTTGTTGAACCTTGCTTCCAGTAATGTTTTGAAAAAGACATTCTCTATGTGAGGTAAGTCTCATACAGACTTGTTCCCCATAACCAGCTACTTGCCTTTTTGAGGTACTGCTTATTAGCAGGTAATTGTCGCTGCACCAGTCTGTGGCTCTGATATGCTAATTGCAGCCAAAACAGCTGAATTGCACTATCATTAGCCAATGACATGCCACCACAGTGCAAAAAAAAAAAAAAAATATATATATATATATATATATATATATATATATATATATATATATATATATATACAAGGCCTTCGTTTAGACCTAGGCCCCTTTCTTAACTGTTAAGATGGAGATTATTGAGGTGTGGAGACTACAGCATTGCAGAGGGTAGGTATCATAACTGTCAACTGTAGAGATTTATGCAGTATGTCCACAGTTTTGTTTCATATGTGTGGTCAGTGTCCCATGACATTGTGGTCATCTGGCAAATCATTGTGGGTTGAAGTCAGTAAGGAAAGACACACATCTGAGTGCCGGAAATCATACCCATCAGAATATGCATGCTAATGCAATAATGTTATTCTATCAACTTACTATCTTTGTAAGAGAAAACTGTAAAACATGTCCTTATCTCTGGGACTTTGTCCCCCCATTATGTATGGATGTGCTCAGGTTCCTTGTTCTAGGCCGTTGGGAGGTATTTTAGGTCTGTAGCAGCTACCTTTACATTCAGCTGTGTGTGCTACAGGCTGCAGCTGCTGCTGCAGCTAATAGACATGGGGGAGTGTAAACACCCTCGAGGTCAACAAGCTGTACTTGTAACTGTGTCAGCTGTGGCAGACCTGTTGTTATGGCAGACCCAGGTTAAGGGTATCCTTTACAGTCCAATCGAGTCATGTGATTAAGGTATGTCTGTAATGCAACTGCGCCAATAACAGAGTAGTAGACGATATATAGTTATGCTATACAGATATGTGCAGTGTGTCCCTACCTGCAGGCCTTTGACTTGCAAAACTGGATATCAGTTAATTAATTAGCAGTAACTTGTGTGGATAAAGATTCAATGACTCAGTCATTAATTGCTGTCTTCATAATAATTAAATTGAACTGCAACACAAGACTAGATTTGAACCCAGGACTGTGTGTGGCAATATGTACTACATGCAAAGCATTTAACAGACTGAGCTACTAAGTCACTGTTAAAGTAGGTGTATTTGCAAGGTATATGTCCAGACATACAAGCTGTGACACACATTAAAAACAAATAAAATATACCAGACCAGAATAAGGTGCGGTACAAATAAACAAACTGTACGTATAAAATAAAAATAAGATACTGGACCAACATGGCTAGGCACAAACATGATTTAACACTAATAAAAAGTTAAAAAGTAAGCGTTTTTGGCAATTACCACATCACTTCATCAGACTGGGTCCCAGTTGAACATGTACTTTGCTATTGATGCTTTAGCAGGTGTCTTTCTACATGTTGCTGATAAAAGGGCATATTTGCCTTGCTATCACAGGCTTCACTTACTTCCATTATTGTGTCTTTGGCTGTCTAGTGGTGTATTATTTCACCAAAGTCCAAGCTACACTCCCATTTTTCCCATTTCTTTTTATTCCAGTTTGTGCGCTGCTGCACTGAGTGCAGCTCTGCTGACACACGAGTAATGACTGTAAGTGGCAATCACTATGTTTTGATGAAAATAACTATTTTCACCAAGATTTACATGGTGTGGTGGGTTAATGCAGTGTGCTGTAGGTGTGATGGGCTCACCACTGTTAAAATGCCAGGTTTTTGGGATACCAAAAAATGAGACTGCGAAGATAGATGAAGGCTGCCAGCCTAGCCAGATAGAAATTTGTAGATAATTCTGTCATTTGTAAATATTAATGCAAGCCACAGGCTTGTTCTCTTAAATGTGAAAAGACTGCATTGGATATTGAACTGCAAAAATGTAACAACAGTGCACTCTGCTGTAAGAAAGTTAAGTCAAGCATTTTATGACTGTCTTTGATGTAAAAATTCAGAGCCGGTATGTCTAGAGGAAGGCATCCTGCCTATTGTTTTAAGACCAGTGTTAATGGCTATAATTTGCATGTATAAATGTCCTTTATTGCTCTGGTTTCTGACCAGGTGTAAATGTAGTTTCTGTTAGCCTGGGAACACCAGAGAAGTGTGAAGAATGATGTCATGTGAAGCAGCTCTGTGTTATCAATTTAAAAGAGAGACTCAGAGAACTCAGAGCATTTTGTTCTGAGGACATCCAACATCACCAGCACTCCTTGTCTCTATATGTAAGTTATTTAGAACTGTGTTTTCTCTTAGAAATAGCTAGGAATTAGGAAGTAGTGTTTTTCTGTGATGTCAGAACTTTTCTACAGTGTTATTTTAAGTATTTCTCTGTGATCTCTGAACTCTTGACTAGCACTGTGTAGTAAGAAGTATTGTCTTGTGTTTTTATTATTTATTATTAAATATTTTTAAACCTTTCAACTGTGACTGTTTCATGTATAGTTAATTTAAGCTCTAGAGTACATTTTATGATACTGTACCAAGTCACTCTAATAAGCCTTGACTGTTCAGTCACACTTACCATTTGGATAATAATATTGCACAGTAATAATTGGACACCCTTTCAGAAGGACCTTTGAGTAGCTGATATTAGTGGGTAGTTCACAGCTGGTACTACCGTATATTCCGGGTAAAAGGGGCACAGCTAGAGAACCTGTGCCAGCCTTCCCCAGGAGTGTCTGTGTGGTTGTATAAAACTCTTATCTCAAAGTATGTGTGTGTCAGCTAATTGAGCAAGGACATGAAGCACTGGTTGGACAGAGAGGGTGCTGGATGTTTTAGCTTGCCCACTAGGCTGAGATTTGGACCCTATAGCTGTGCCAGTGGGGAGTCTGATTGGGGACCTGGAGAGAAAGTGAGAAAGCAGCCCTGACTGACTGTGATCTCTGTGTGCTCGTAAGGGAAATTTTACCTTACTGGGTGTGTATTTATTATCCTTTCCCTATATGACCACTCCTTACTGGTGTTAGTGGTGAGGATTGAGGCTCCTTGATTGGTGGGCCAGTGCACGGGCATCACATGTTATTTGTTTGGCAGTGGTGAGATATTCACACCACATATTAATTGGTTGGCAAATACTAATTGGCTTGAAGTGGTGTGGGTAGAGTGAATTCCTGTAGCTTGTGTACAGTGATCACTGAAGGTGTTTTGTACTCTAAATCAGCCACACAGTGAATACTCAGAGTTCAGATCACAATTGTTTTATTTCTTTTGTTAGCTTAGTTAGTCAAGGAGAGCAGGCAACATGCCAGCAGAGGAGTACGGAAAGCTGACAAGCAGCCAGCTGACTGAGATGTGCCAGGCTAGGAGACTGGTGCATGGAAATCTGACTAAAGGCAGACATGATTGCAGCTTTGGTCACAGCTGCATCAGAAAACAGCAACCAGGAGGACGATCATACTGGCAGTGGAGATGTACCACCCTCAGAGAATGGACAGCTCAACCTTTCTGCAGAGGACTTAAAAATCCATCTGGAGCTAAAGGGACTTGAGTTGGAGGCCAGGCAGTTGGAAATAGAAGTAGCTGAGAGACTGAGATGTCTGCAGACTGAGGAGAATGAGAAAATGCTACACCTGGAAGGTGAGGAAAAGGAGAGGCAGAGACAGCATGAGAAGGAGATGCTGACTCTTCGCCAGAGTCATGGATGTAATGGGGAAGGGAGTAACTGATCCCCAAAAGCACAGAAGGTCAGTAAATTTCTTCCGCAGTTTAAAGAGGGGGATAATTTTTATAGTTTCATTCATATGTTTGAGAGGGTATGTAAACAGTATGATGTTGACCAAAGGCTCTGGGTACAGTTGCTGATCCCCTTATTCCATGGTAAAGCTGTAACTGTGTTGTCTAAACTTACTGATTGTGAATATTTTGTTTATACTGATGTTAAAAATCACATTAGAATGTTTTAAGCTAACACCTGAAACATATAGGAAAAAGTTTTGTGAGCATAGATGCAAGGCAGATGAAAGTGTGTGTGAATATGTTGCTGAACTGAGCACTTTTTATTTTCATAGGTGGGTGAGTGGATGTCAGGTTACCACTTTTGGAGGGTTGAAAGACCTTTTGGTGAGGGAACAAGCCCTTAGCACTTTGCCTGAGGACATGAGGATCTGGTTAGCTAATAGACAATGTGCTACTTCAGATGAGTTGGGGGAAGAAGGGAGACCTATACCTAGCAAGCACAGCATCCCTGCACAGGAAAGAGACCCTCAGTACTGCTCACATGGGTCTAAAGGAACTCATGGTGGGCAGTGCAGACTGCCCCAACAGAATCTGCCAGTAGCAGGGGAAGCCACTAGTCCAGGTACACATCCAGAACCTAAGGTTAAATGATTTGAATGCAACCAGTCCATGTGGCATACAGATGTCCACAGAGGCAAGGTGGGGAACAAAAGGTGAGAGAGCCACTAAGTGGGAAAGACAAAATGTCAATAGTAAGTTATTTTGAGACAACAGGGGTACTGAACTACCATCCTGCAGATATCCTGATAGGTAAGGATTTGAATGAGGCAGTACCATGTGTTTATGCAGTTGCACACAGTCAGGCTTGGAGACAAGCATGTGGGTCTAGTAGCCTGGGAGAGACCCATTCAGACTGCATACTTGCAGCCAGGACTGGTGAGGTGGTTACTTCAGGGAGGAAGCTACTCTGTAGCAGTGAGACTGAAGGCAAACCACAGCTGCTTTGGGTACTGATGTTCTCTTGGACAGAGTGACTGCAAAGGTAGAGGTGAGTAGTAGTACCCAGACTGACAGTGAGGCACCACTGTCAGAGGATGCCAGACTTCCTGTGGGGGACCTGGGAAGAGTTACAAAGAGAGAGTTGAGACAGGCTCAGCTCACAGACCCTACATTGCAAGGCCTGAGGCAGGTAGCTAGGGAGGTGCCTGATTCTCAAGGGAAGGGGTAATGTATATACTGGGACATAGAGTGGGAAGTGGTAAGATCAGGCCAGAACCTGCCTGAGTGGAAGCCATTCAGGCATGGCCTGCATCTGTTACTGAAAAGCAGGTGAGGGCATTCTTAGGGACAACAGGGTACTACAGAAAGTCCGTCCCCAGTTACAGTACCATAGCTGCTCCCCTCACAGACCTGACAAGGAAGAACAGGCCAGATAAGGTAATGTGGACCTCACCATGTGAGCAGGCATTCCGGAAGCTTAAAGAAGCTTTGGGAGGACCCCCTGTATTAGCCAGTACAGATTACAGCAAATAATTTGTTGTGCAGGTGGATGCTTCAAACCATGGGGTGCGGGCTGTACTTGACCAGATTTCTTCAGAGGGAGAAGAGCACCCAGTGGTTTATCTCAGTCATAGGCTCCAACCCAGGGAGGAATGCCATGCAGCTGTAGAAAAGGAATGTCTAGCCATAGTATGGACACTGCAGAAACTTTAGCCTTATCTGTATGGAAGAAAATTTGCTGTAGTGACAGATTACTGTCTCCTAACATGGTTAAACAGAGCCAGCCAGAAAAATGTCAAGTTGCTAAGATGGAGCCTAGGGTTGCAAGCATATGATATGTCAGTGCAGCACCACAGTGGGATTAGCAATGCCAATGCAGATGGGCTTTCAAGACAGGGAATGGGGTAAGGCATACTCAGACAGACCTAACCCTCTCAAGCAGCATTTCTCAAGGGTCACTTGAAAAACTAGCTTGAGTTCTTCATGGGGAGAGATGTGGAAAGATAGGTGAAGGCTGCCAGCCTTGCCAGATATAATTTTGTAGATAATTCTGCCATTTGTAAATATTAATGTAAGCCACAGGCTTGTTCTTTTAAATGTGAAAAGACTACATTGGATATTGAACTACAAAATGTAACAACAGTGCACTCTGATGTAAAAAAGCTAAGTCAAGCATTTTATGACTGTCTTTGATGTCAAAATTCAGAGTTGATATGTCTAGAGGGAGGCATCTTGTCTATTGTTTTAAGACCAGAGTTAATGGCTAGAATTTGCATGTATAAATGTCCTTTATTGCTCTGGTTTCTGGCCATGTGTAAAGAATGCAAATGTAGTTTCTGTTAGCCTGGGAACACCAGAGAAGTGTGAAGAATGTTGTCATGTGAAGCAGCTCTGTGTTATTAATTTAAAGAGAGAAAATCAGAGTGCTCAGAGCATTTTGTCTTGAGGACATCCAACATCACCAGAAGTGCCTGTCTCTCTATGTAAGTTATTTAGAACTGTGTTTTCTCTTAGAAATGGCTAGAAATTAGAAAGATAGACTAAGTGTTTTTCTGTGATGTCAGAACTTTTCTACGGTATTATTATAAGTATTTTTCTGTGATCTCTGAACTCTTGACTAGCACTGTGTAGTAAGAAGTGTTATCTTATTTTTTTTTTTTATTATAAATATTTTTAAACCTTTCAACTGTGGCTGTTTAATGTAGAGTTAATTTAAGCTCTAGAGTACATTGCATGTATATAGTGATACTGTATCAAGTCACTCTAATAAGCCTTGACTGTTCAGTCACACTTACCATTTGGATAATAATATTGCACAATAATAATTCGACACCCTTTCAGAAGGGCCTTTGATTAGCTGATATTAGTAGGTGGTGGCAGCTGGTACTACTGTATAGTCTGCGTAAAATGGGCACAGCTGGGGAACCTGTGCCAGTTTCCCCAGGAGTGTCTGTGTGGTTGTATAAAACTCATCTCAAAGTGTGTGCATGTGTTAGCTACTTGGGCAGGGACATGAAGCACTGGTTGGACAGAGAGGGTGCTGGAGGTTTTAACTTGCCCACTAGGCTGAGATCTGGACCATATACTGTGCCAGTGGGGTGTCTGATTGGGGACCTAGAGAGAAACGGAGAAACCAGCCCCAGACTGAGTGTGATCTCTGTGTGCTCTTAAAGGAAATTGTACCTTACTGTGTGTATTTATTATCCTTTCCTTATATGGACACCCCTCACTGGTGTTAGTGGTGAGGATTGAGGCACTTTGATTGGTGAGCCAGTGCACGGGCATCACAGAGACCAGAATAAATAATTTCAAAATTTTTCCCACCTTAAGTATGACCTACAACCTGTACAATTCAATTGCAAAACAAACAAATCTGTTAGGGAAAAAATATAAAAAGTAAAAAACTTACAATACACTGGTTGCATAAGTGTACACACCTTTAAACTAATACTTTGTTGTGTGTGCACACCCTTAACCTAATACTTTCTTGAAGCACCTTTTGATTTAATTACAACATTCAGTCTTCTTGGGTACACACCTACCATCAATTAAAGAGACTCTGATTAACCCCAAATAAAGTTCAGCAGTCCTAGTAGGATTTTCCTGAAATTTACTCAGTTGTCTGCTACAGCAAAAGCCATGGTTTGCAAAGAGCTTACAAAGCATCAAAGGGATCTCACTGTTGAAAGGTATCAGTCAGGAGAAAGGTACAAAAAAATTTCCACAGCATTGAATATACCATGGAACACAGTGAAGACAGTAATCAAAAACTGGAGAAAATATGGGGCAGCAGTGGCATTGCAAAGAGCTGGATGCCCCTTCAAAATTGATGAAAAGACAAGACAAAACTGGTCAGGGGGGATACCAAGAGACCTACAGCAACACTGAAGGACCTGCAGGAATTTCTGGCAAGTACTAGTTGTGTACTACATGTGACAACAATCTCCCATGTTCTCCATATGTCTGGACTGTGGGGTAGGGTTGCAAGACAGAAGCCTTTTCTTACACAGAAAAATATCCAGGCTCAGCTAAAATTTGCAAACAATTCATCAAGTCTCCCAAAAGCATGTGGGAAAATGTGTTATGGTCAGATGAGACCAAGGTTGAACTTTTTGGCCACAATTCCAAAAGGTACATTAGGCACAAAAATAACATTTTGTATCACCAAAAGAACACCATCCCACGATGAAGCATGGTGGTGGCAGTATCATGCTTTGGGGTTGCTTTTCTTTAGCTGGAGCTGGGACTTTAGTCAAGGTGAAGGGAATTATGAGCAGTTCCAAATACTGGTCACATTTGGCCCAAGACCTTCAGGTGTCTGCTAGAAAGTTGAAGATGAAGAGGAATTTCACCTTTCAACATGACAATGACTCCAAACATACATCCAGCTCAACAAAAGAACGGCTTCACCAGAAGAAAATTAAAGTTGTGGAATGGCCCAGCCAGACTCCTGACCTAAATCCAGACCCCAGACCTAAATCCAATAGAAATTCTGTGGGGTGTCCTGAAGAGGGCTGTGCACAAGAGATGCCCTCGCAATTTGACAGATCTTGAAGTGCTTTTGCAAGGAAGAGTGGGCAAATATTGCGGGTAGCCATGGTGGTGCAGTGGTTAGTGTTACTGCCTCACAGCAAGAGGTTCTCTGGTTTGATTCGTGGCTAGGTGCCTTCTGTGTGGAGTCTGCATGTCCTCCCTGTGGTCACATGGGTTTCCTCCCACATCTCAAAGACATACTGTAGGTGGATAGGACACTTTAAATTGTCCCTAGGTGTAAATGTGTGCATGTGTGTGCCTTCTGTGGAAGACTGGGCATCAGACTAGCAACTTGACACCATAAAACTTCACTGCCATTCGTTCTGTGGACCATTGTTCCGTTGTAGTGACCCCTGACTGGAAAAAGCTGAAAGAAGAAGTGGGCAAATATTGCCAAGTCAAGATGTGCCATGCTGATAGACTCCTACCCAAGAAGACTGAATGTTGTAATTAAATCAAAAGGTACTTCTACAAAGTATTAGTTTAAGGGTGTGCACACACAACAAAGTATTAGTTTTAAGGGTGTGCACACTTATGCATCCAGAGTATTGTACATTTTTTATTTTTTATATTTTTTCCCCTAACAGATTTGTTTGTTTTTCAATTGAATTGTATAGGTTGTAGGTCACATTAAAGGTGGGAAACGTTTTGAAATGATTTATTGTGGTCTCATTTTTTTATATCACAAAAATGTGCCATTTTAACAGGGGCATGTAAAGTTTTTATATCTACTATATATGTGTTATGTAGATATATGGGGAGAGTCTATGTATCATTCTAATATATATAGCTAAATATTTCAGTATACATCTATTTGACACTGCATAGAGATAGATATACTATGTGCGTGAGAGAGAGATAGTGACAGATGGATATGTATACATATATGTCTGTATGTATAGACATGTCTCTACATAACAGGCTATTTTGATGAAAGGGCAGCAGAATTGCACTCAGTTTAACTAAGTGTATGGGTATGCCCAGTGGGACTGTAAGTACTTATAATGTAACTCCAGGCCACACCTACCTGTACTCCAGTCAGGGTTTTGTGTGTTACAGACAATGACATCTGTTCCTGTTTCTGCAGTACTGCACTTCACTCAAAATGTCCAAGGCATTTCCCAGCTGTCTGCTGTACTTAATATGTGACTAATGTTAATGATGTTACACCACACACAGACTGACAGTCCGTGAAAATACCAACATAATAGTACCTCACATGCAAAAGATATGACTACTTCCAAATTAGAACCATCAACACCATCACCCATACTAATTTCCCTAGTCCACTGAGCCACACAGACTACCACACAGAAAGTAGTCATTCATCACATAATCAGTAGCATAAATATGTACGTTGTTATTCCTGCACTACGTGTGACATACAATGTGTGATTTTGTTCAATGTTATAGCCCTGAGATTGCCTGGTCTGCTGATATACCATTGCTGACTTACTGTTAAAGCAGTTATATGGAAACACTGCTGTGTTGGGAGTGGGGAACAACAGCACATGATCTGCTGGGATAGACAGTAGCCCAAATATCATGTGACCCCACTGTTTAACATTTTCCTTGACTGATGTAGTGAATATTCCAAGCATGAGGCCTAGTGGACTGGGTATCTGTAGTCCCAAGTGGATGTTTCTTCTGTCCACATACCCCAATATATTTCCTTGCATAAATGCAGCAGATCCATACATACAATTCCATATTATAGTAATCTTTACAAGTAGTGTGTAGGTTAGATAATTACCTTATGAATGCAACAGTTGACAGAACTGTAGTTCAGGGATGACTCTGTCTGATGCAAGCAGTACACAGCCAATACATGGATAGGTATAGGTTGTGTGGGTTGCTTGGCATCAGCAATTTTACTACATGTATATGAGTAGGAGTAAGGTGTCAGTCCCTAGGACACTAGGTTGTCAGTGAATGTGCTGTGCATTGTCTCTTAGCAAAAGGCAGGGTGTACTGGGCATGCCTACATCTACCTACAGGGACATCATCAGGGGCTTCTGCCTCCAAGTCCTCTTGTGACTGTGGCTGTGATGACATAGGCAGTGGTGGGGGGGCTGTGTATCCCTTCCCTTTAATGATCCACAGGATCATATTGTGTAGCATGGCACACACTGTAAACATATGTGCACATGTGGCTGGAGAGTACTGCAGGGCTCTACCAGACATACTGAGGAACCGAAACCATGACTTCAGAAGCCCAAGCACATACTCTGTGATGTTCGTAGTTTGTGCTTGTGCCTCATTATGGCATTCTTCCATGTGTGTGTGTGCATTTCTGATGGGTGCCATCATCCATGGTTCCAGGGCAAACCCAGCATCCCCTAGTAAATGGTCATGTGGAATATTCCCCCTAGGAAACGTCTGGTACAGCTGTGATGCATGTCAGATATGGGAGTTGTGATAACTACCAGGGCTGCCAGCATACACATTCATGATAATCCCCTGGGCATTGCACACAAACTGGCAATTGATGGAGTGCTACCCCTTGCATTTGATGAAGATTCTACTCTCCTCACAGGGTGGTGACTTCATGTGTACATGAGTACAATCTATGTCACCGAGTACCTCAGGGTAGTGTGCTGCACAGTAGAAGTGTTGCATATTGCTGGTCCTCACCTCAGGGGAGAGGGGAAAAGAAATGTGCTCACTGGCATGTGGTAGCATGGCATCCAGGAACTGGTGGAGTACCCTGGAAGCAGATGCCTTTGAGGCTCCTGTCATGTCCCCAGTTGGGCTTTGGAAAGTAGCTAATATCCAAAGGGATACACATACCTTTGTTTTCACTGGGATAAGTTCTCCTCTGTTGGCTCTTTGTCTGAGTTGAGGACGGCAGAGTTCACTGAGTTATTGTAATATGTTCCTGTCCACCCTGTAGTGCTCTACAATCTCCAGCTCATGTAGCTCCTGGAAGGTTACTCTTGGCCTGAACACTCTTCTCCTTTTCAGTCTAGGCCTATTGTAAGCAGCAGCAGCAGCAGCAGCATTGACTTCAGCATCTAGCACATACAGATGGAGCAGACCTGCAGCATCCCCTGGCATTCTCTCAGTTAAAATTCCCAAGTCGGTTTCCTCGATGGTGCAGAGTATGGGGGATAAATCAGATTGTAGGGTGTTTGCATACTTTATCGTACTTTCTTGTAGGTGCTGACTGTGTGTTTGGATACATTCTACCTGAGTAGTATACCATTAACATCATTTAATGGCCCTAGTTTAAGTGAAATGGGGTCAAAACTAATTAATATATCATTGGCTTTTAGATACACTCAGCACTGTGGCATGCAATGCAAATGCGCACCCCGTAGGTAAACAAAGCTTAGCACTTGTGTACACATACCCCCAGACTTCCACGCTCAGCATAGCGATGCTTCACACAAACTCATGGAAACACACACCCCTTAGCTAAACAAAGCTTAGAAGTTAGAGCACCCCCCCCCCATGAAAGTACACATTCAGCACGGTGGCATGCCACGCTAACAGGCGCAGCTAAGCTGAAATAAGCTTAGAAGTCATTGGACACACCCTCCCCTGATGTCAGCTACCTCCCCTGTAAGCACCTACATGGTTCTCTGCCTAAACAAAGGGGATATGCGGACACAATTACCCCTTTATGCTATGCAATAACTCCACCTCATTTGCATAGGAATCTGTGCTCACAGCCTGGAAACTACATGCTTCCTAGCCCTACCACATTAGCAACAGCAGTAATGCACCACTGTAGAGACTCCAGGCACCACTGTAGATTCCCCACGCAAAGTCCTGTAATACAGTTCTGTCACATAATATTCATTTTGTTTTTTACAATTTTTTTTTATAAAGCATGTTTACACACTGCGGCACACTGTGCAAACATGCCCAGATTATTAAAAAAAAAAAAATTAATTTAACTTATTTTCTTTAATTTTTCAGACCTACAGTAGGACAGTTTTGCTCATATCTGTATGTGGTATGCCATTTCTGTCCATATATCTACATTTTAAGGCCACTTTTTGTACATGGAATTTTTCCATGTACACTATGGACACTGCATGGGGTCTGAAGAGCTGACTATCTGCTTGTTGGATCACTCTACCTGACTCATTTGCATGAGATTCATCTGCTTACGAGGTGATTTGTATGCCACAGAACTTCTTGTGTTGGCGCGTGCGTGTGCACCACTCAGCATTGTTTACAGAATCTAAAACTTGCTAACTTTCATGTCAGCAGTGCAATATGATGCCTTCATGTTGAAAAACACTGTGTGGGCTTTATTAAATTGCCCCCATAACTTAATCAGTTAGTATAATTTTAAGCAATTCAGTAGGAATTCTGTCATGTCCTATGTCTCTATTTTTAGCATGCTTTCTGGTGTCCATTTAACTTCATTCTCTAGAATGTCTGTCTTTAATTCAGAGAATATACCAATGCATGTATCAATAGTGTTAGGGCCCTTCTTATATAGTTCTACTATATATTCTTGCCCAATCAACTTAATATTTCCTGCCTCTATTAGGTCCCTACCATCATTGTCTTACCATGCTCACTTCTTTCCTTGCTATTGTCTGAGCCTTTGCATTCAGTTTGACATAGTTTCCTGTCTCAATTGCTTTTTGTTAACCTTTTTTCTTCAACCACTTCTAAGTCTCCACAAGCAGCCATTTTGCCTTTGTAATCTTTCTGTTTGAAATATCTTTTGATGCCAGCTCGTAAACAATATCACAAACTTCTCTCCATAGTTCTTCAGGGATTCTCTCCACCAGTTCTAATCCCATAAATATATTTGCCAGGTATATTTTTACCTAAATTGTACCTAATATTATATATTTTATAAATTAATTTATCTTGAACATTTTATCTTAATTTTACAGCAATAGGTTGTGATACTATACGTGTGCCCATGGAAATATACCACAAAGTAATGAAGATGTACTATTTCCATTTACACTAGTACTACAGTGAGCCATCATTTTAAATATTTAGTAAATTAATTTCTGTTTAACTTTCTGTTAGTCTTAAAACAAGTGGCAGTTACAGCAAAGGTTAGCAAGAAATGCAAAGCAAACAAATGGTATAAGGATCATAACAAAGGCTAAACAAGATAAAAAACTAACATGTTAAAAGCAATCAGTACAGTAGAAGCTCAGATGGAAATCTGATCAGATGAATGATAAATATTGTACTCAGACATAGCCATATTTTACAGCAATACAGTCAACAACTTTTCAGTCTTTGTTAAAAAATAAAGAAAGAAAAACACTAAAAATCATAATTTTATGTGTAAACATCCTCCCTCCAATCCTTGTGGTGGCTGGGGGTTATGGCCCCAGCACCTTAATCAGTTATATAAAAAAAAAAAATAATAACTTTATAATTTGGAGAAAATTATAATTTTCTAGGTTTAGTAGCCTCCATCAAAACACAAATTTTGCACTGAAATGTGCATTTATTATGAAATAGGGCTTAATGATCCAACCATTGCTGAATACTGTATCAGTTAATAGCAATACCACCTGGGTATATTGGGGATCAAATAATAACAAAATATGAGATAGCTGTGCTTAATGAAGCAGAGGATAGGCTCACAGAGAGGAATAATAAAAAATTATACTTAAGGGATATATTTATTTTGTGCTAATTAAAGAAATATGGAACAGATAACCATTCTAAACAGCATAGCTATTTTGGAGAGACAGGGGGATTTTTTAATAGTACTTTCACAGCCAAAGGTTTTTTGAGTTATGTCATAATGATGAAATAGAAGGTGGAAGGGCCTGATGGGACTCATTCTAGAAAAGTAAGAAAAACAATGCTGAAAGGAGTGAAATATGTAGAAAATTAAATCCATCCCTAATTGTTAAACAATGGCAATTAGTAAACAATATGCCACCTGAAACTGTCCAAAAAATATCTACATAAACCAACTGTCACAGCAAAAAAATATGTATAAGATCAGTGTCTATGGCCATTTGAATATACTGCCAACCAGAGTGTAGTACAAAAAGTGCTTCTGCAGGATGGCATAGTTATTTATTTATTTTTTTTTTTGGAAAGACGTCGATCCAGTGCACCCTAGAAGACAATGCACATAGCATTATGTTTCTGAGCTGACATTTTGGAATTTAGGTGACAAATATTAATCAGTATAGATGCGATATAACAGTCTTTTATTATGTAAAGAAGAATGAGATACAAAGAAAAAAATGAACGTGTATTGCACAGCGTAATATTTTCATGTTGAAAACAAAAACTACAATACTGGTAAAAATCACCATCTCTGAATATTTAAAGACACTGCCACATACACACTCAAGTAAACAAAACAGTATTGACAGTGGGCATGTACCTCTTAACCATCATATTCCTAAATATCTGAATATATTAACTTCAGATTGTATAAATAGCAACAAAAAGAAAAAAAAAACATGTCAAACCAATCTCAGACACTGACCTTTAGGAAAAGAGTTATGCATTTTTGTCTGCGATGATCAAAATTCTCTGTTCTTTATCCAGCACTCCTCAGTGTATTTGTCTCTGAAGTAATTGAGGGAACAGAGTACAGAATTACCCTTAACACTCCAAATGTCAAAGGAACATAGATAACTTTATAATCTCTATCAAACAATATTAGACCAAGCACCTTAAGTAAAATATGTTCCAAGTGTAAATTTGAAGTAGAAAAATTGGTTCTTATAAACAATTAAGCAATGATACAATTCTCCTACAAAAGGCAGCCATGGCATCCACTTATTTAACCTCTTAGATAAAATGGTGACTTACTTCAATGCATATGTTGCCTCCATAGCAGTAGTACGGTGACCCCTCTGACAGACCCGAGCACACTGTACAGCTGCACAGGCAAAAGGCACAGCTATGGTCCAAGACATTCACTTAGGATGACTGAGAAAAAAAACAGTAAAACAGATAATACCTGATGCATGCAGTGTTATGCTGGGGGCTATGCTGTGAGGTAGAGGTTAACTTAAACTGCACATCAGACATACTTCAGGGTCTATATTAAATGAACGAAATGACAAAAGAGTGAAAGTTCTTTCATCGACACATAAAAGCCGAAAGTCCAAAACAGCAAAGTTACGGAACAGAGATTTTAAATAGCTGAGCCGTTCTCGGGACATTGCTGTTTCCTCCACTGTGGTGCGGTCTCTGAGTTAGTATATTTTAGTAGGTGGGTGTGGGGGGCACAGCCTCTCACATCGGGGGTGGGGTGGGGGGTCAAAGTCTCCCACTTTAGTTTGTCTTTACTTTTTTGGAGTAGCAATTTTTTTTCCCTGGGAAAAAAATTGCTGTTCCATAACTTCGCTGTTTTGTGGTTTTGGCATTTATCTGTCGATGAAAGAGCATTCACTCTTTTGTCATTTTGTTTATTTAATATAGACCTGAATATCATTGATCATCATTTGTACTGTGCCGAGGGGTAAGTGATACAAGTGTTAATTATACTGTCAAGGACTGAGTGTTGAAGGCAGGTATTGTGACACGTGCTTATGGGTGGACTGTTCTTTTTACCTGTAGTGTCTAGAACAGATAAGACTGTTAAAGAGCACAAACTACATGTTAGAAGAAATGTTTTTTTCCTCTCTCTAATTTTTGCACTTTGTGTTTTTTAGATTCAGATAAGAAGTGTTGCAGTAGTTGCATGTGTATAACTGGACAGCTGGGTCAGTGCTGTTTTCCTCCTACTGATTTATAAACTGTAAGGTATATCTGGAAGATGTCATGCATAATGTCCCCTAAGGATGGTGTCTGTGATGTACAACATAGATTGAGAGCAAGTGCTGCCATATGAGCTTGATGCTGAGTTGCTCCAATCACAGGATCTTCTGGGTGCAGGGGAACTTCTTAATATGGACTTAATTGTGCAGTGGGACATAGACCTTGACTGAGAGGTTATACTATGTGTTGTGGAAGTCAGACAAGGCCTGGCTGACTTCTTCTTTGGGGAATCCACATGAATGCCTGCAGTGCTTCCTCGAGTTGCACATGATGTGCACCACATTGATACAGCATACATGCAGACAGTCCCTTGTCCACATTCACCTGTGGTCCCAATACATGTATTGTAATTCTTTATGATTGTGCACATGGAGCCTGACATGGATACTGTGTGTGCAACTATATTTTTTGTAAGACTCATCATACTAGTGAAATTCCTTATGTATAACCTGTAGTGCTCTAATCTTGTCTATGTGACTCAAAATTGTACAAGTCTGGGCTTGAAATATGTCATGGCATATCGGATGCATGGCAGCCAAAGCCTTGTATGTCTCTGGAGCACACTGTGACATATGTCTTCGCCTTGCACATATGTGACAGTAGGTACTGCTACCTAAAAAAGGGTAGCCTCTTCATCAAGAGTAGGTGTTGAGCTGTGTGTGGTCTCCTCACTGTAATAACATGTCCTCATTCTGCCGATTGTGAGAGGCTGTGTCACTGTATTAGGAGTTATCCATCTTCTGTGGTGTAAACAGGCCCTCCTAGTAAAAATCATCTGATTGTGCTCCACTGTCCTCATGCTGTGTCGTGAGTATGAGAGTTATGCTGTTATCGTTGACGCACAGTAATGCTCAGGAAGAATTTGGTTCTGGTGTTGACTCTGTGAAGAAATATGCATACAAGTGGTTAATGTGATCAATGACAGGTGGAATTATTTATATGTATAGGTAGGATGACAAGACTTTTTGGCACATCTGACATTGAGATGCCAGATGATGAGACATGCAAGGATGCTATGGCCACATGTGTTGTAACAATACATTTTACCAGGGCCACCAACAATGTTTCTATAAACAATTGCATTCTGCCTATCTTTTTTCTTGGGCTATCCCACCATGTCAAAGACTCTTTTCCTGCACTGTGCTAAGGTGCAGTTTCATCCCCCTGACATCACTAGTACTAACCACTACCTGATTCCATGCCATAGCTCTTTCTGGCTGTTTTGGTCCCCTTTTACAAAAAAGCATTCCTTACATACTCTCAAAGCATCTATAAGGATGTGATTCCCCTCAAGCCTGAAGTTGTCCCCCTTGTGCCTTGTTCCCTGTTGTTGCATCATGTTGTAACCTGCAATCACATATTGTGACCAAAGTGATACCTGCCACATGCTTTCAAGAAACGTGGACCATGCATGCCACTGCCTTACACAAATAATCGTAAACAGTAATATCTACAAACCATTCTTACTTCTGAGTTGTAGTTTTCATTTTTTACCATATTGTTCATGTTTTCTACTTCTCCACTGCAATAGTACTATATATACCTGCATGTGTTTACTGTGAGGATGTGGTAACCAGCGGGTTGCACATCATGTCATATATTTCACTAATTAATTAAATCAGCTGTTGTTTACCCATTGCCAGAGTGCATTGTTTGCAGTAAGCTACTTGGCATGTAGACAGTACTAAAAATGGCACCTTACACATTCCCAAAGATATTACTTAGAAACAACCTAAATGCTATTAACCATCATGAATTACCAGTAAATATAGGGTACTATTGATGAGATCACAGTCGATTATACTAGCTTCCTTTTCCTGATAATTTATACTTTTCCCTGTTGTTTTTGAATGTTTCAGTTCATTCATTCTTTTCATGTACAGTCACAAAAGAGAGGAGCCCAGCACAGCAAAATATTCTGACCTTAGACCTGTCAGCAAAAGTTGCAACCAGTTTGAAAAGTACATATACAAAACAGGCTGACCCATGCTGAGTTTTGTGAATTGCATGATAGCACTATGCATTCCCCTCTTGTGGTGCAAGCTGTGTTTAGCTCATAAAAAAAGCCACCAATCACACTTCAGTCATACATCAGCATGCCATACTTTATGCATTGTATACATGCATTTCTAAGACTAATTAAGCCAGAGCCAATGTGCCTAACAATGGTTACTCCACTTTACATTACTTTGGCACCACAGTCCCTACAACAGGGTATAAAAATGCCAGCTATCTAACACAGGATAAAAATAGGTTGTAAGATGCTAAATGATAGTATTTCCTAGATTAATTTGCCCAGAACTGCTTGTATGACTCCCACTCCCCAGTAAGTGCTACAGGAATCAAACTTAGCATATATCAACACACATGAACACCTATAAAATACAGCTGTGATATCACATTCAAAGAATATTAGTATTTCTTAAAAATAAGAAATTCAAAACTGCATAAGACAAACCTCTCTCCTGATATTATATTCCGGAAAGGCTTCCTTTTATTTACCCAAAGAAAATGGAAATAGAAAAAGATGAAATCACGTGGGACCACATGTTTTTGCACACCACACATTTTCACAGCTATCATTTCAATAGACAGCATCTCTATATGGGTGTAGGACACCAAAGAAGGTGTGGTTCACAAGCTAGTACCCCATACATCAGAGTTGTACAGCATCTCTATATGGGTGTAGGACACCAAAGAAGGTGTGGTTCACAAGCTAGTACCCCATACGTCAGAGTTGTACAGCATCTCTATATGGGTGTAGGACACCAAAGAAGGTGTGGTTCACAAGCTAGTACCCCATACATCCGAGTTCTACAGCATGTCTATATGGGTGTAGGACACCAAAGAAGGTGTGGTTCACAAGCTAGTACCCCATACGTCAGAGTTGTACAGCATCTCTATATGGGTGTAGGACACCAAAGAAGGTGTGGTTCACAAGCTAGTACCCCATACTTCCGAGTTCTACAGCATGTCTATATGGGTGTAGGACACCAAAGAAGGTGTGGTTCACAAGCTAGTACCCCATACGTCAGAGTTGTACAGCATCTCTATATGGGTGTAGGACACCAAAGAAGGTGTGGTTCACAAGCTAGTACCCCAAACATCCGAGTTCTACAGCATCTCTAAATGGGTGTAAGACACCAAAGAAGGTGTGGTTCACAAGGTAGTACCCCATACGTCAGAGTTCTACAGCATCTCTAAATGGGTGTAGGACACCAAAGAAGGTGTGGTTCACAAGCTCATACCCCATACATCAGAGTTTTATGTATCATTCTTCTACTGCCATTTTGGAAATATGACCTCTATTAAAGCCCAGAGTCAAGCCCCAAGCTGGTCTGTCAAGGATAACAAAATCCTCCTCTAACTACACCAGGAGTTATACCTGTAGAAGCTGAAGCTGACCACCAATGACACTGAATGGAAAAAATTATATTTGATAGGAAATAGGAGATCAACTGTCATCCCTGACATGTAATCCTACTCTGCAGAGCAGGTACTCCTATAGGTATGATGACCTGCAGAGGGAAAGGAGAACCAGCTGGCAAGGTGGGATTAGGAGGCCCAAGAAAGACGGTATATAGTTAGTGTCAGTGGTACAACAGGTAACAAACTTGCCTTTGGTGCAGAAGGCTGTGGGCTTTATTCCTATACCAGGTGTATTGACTAGCGGCATTGCAGGGCAGCACAAGGGGGTAGAGCACTCCAGATTGAAACGAGGCCTCACATGCTTGAGCTGATGGTATCTCAAGTAGATATAAAAGATCCCATGGCACTTAATGAAAAGAGCAGGGGAAGTTGCCTAATGCCCCGGCCAAATGTCTCCTAGTAGTAAAAATACCACCTCGGTTCTCCCCTTAAAAAAGCCTACAAACCTAGTAAATATAGCTATAGCTATAGCTATAGCTATAGCTATAGATATTGATATAATAGCTATAGGTTTATCACATTTAATCAAACAACTAATCATCATGCATCTAATGTTTGAAATTAAAAAAAACCTGAAAAACAAAGAACGAAAAAAAAAAAAACATTTTATAGGGGGCAGGCTGCCCTTTACCCTCCATACCCCCAGCTAGTTATATACACACTTCTGGTAGGGAAAGAATACACTTCTCAAGCCCTTCTGTATTACTGTCTTGTGCAGAAAAAGCAGTACAGCTAGAACAGCTGATTTTAGATCAGCTGTACCGGCGTTGTCATTATTTGATGTAAAAAAAATCCATGTAGCTATCTGTGTGTGTGTGTGTGTGTGTGTGTGTGTGTGTGTGTGTGTGTGTGTGTGTGTGTGTGTGTAAATATATATATATATATATATATATATATATATATATAGATATATATATATATATATATAGATGCACACACATACAAGCTTAGCTTCATACTTCTTTTTTATTTATGTTTATGAGATATGTGTATAGAAATCTTTACATTGGCAGGCAAGTATTTTAAACTTTATTTATATATATATATATATGTGTGTGTGTGTGTGTGTGTGTGTGTGTGTGTATATCATTATCTACAGCTAAGCTATCTGTTACATACTTATAAATACATATTTATATTTATCTATATCTAATCTATATATATATATATATATATATATGTATATATATATATATATATATATATATATATATATATATATATATATATATATACTGAATACAGATGTGTTTGTGTGTATATATGTATATATGTATCTGTGTCTGACACCGATATGTATTTGACAAAAATCAGTTTTAATACATTATTCAAGACAGTAAAATGCTCCCAGTCATACCTGAGATATTTGTTCTGAAATGATTATTTGCTGCATTTAAGTATCTGGGCAGAGACTGAAATAGGTCAGAGCTGATCAGTGCTCTAGTGCTATAACAAATTCAAATAAATAAAATGCAATTCAGACATACATTGGTATTAACTGCTTTGTATTAATAGCTTCATAACTTTTTCTGTTTGTTATAGGAAAACATTAAAATTGTATTGTGAAAATTATTGTAATTATGCTGAAATACAATCTGTACACATATTGTGAATGTTTTGGGTGATTTCCAGAAGTTTGTACTTTAGCAATGGTTGCATTGACCAAAGCACCACAATCAAGCTGAGGTAAGACTAGGGGACTGTGCAGAAATTGGCGACATTGCATAATATTGCGTGTAATTCCATGTGCTGCAGACTGCAGTGCTTTAGGCCATCCCAAATAACATACAAAATTAATTAGTGCTGCTGGCAAGACACATATATCCCCCCAATGAAACCCTCCACCTGGGAAATAAGCTACCACTCCATAACAAACAAAGCAATTTCCTTGGTCCTCTTTAAATCTAATGTGGACAAATGCATGAAACACTGCCAGTAAACCTCAGGTCATTCTATTTAGTACCTAATGGACAGGGTTGGTAACAAACTGCAGTGGCTAGTTTCCTAATAATGTTTGTGATGTTTGCAAATAATTGACTATGATGAGGTTAGGAAACTAGGAAATAACTTCTTCATATTCACACAAAAAAAAACAAAAAAAAACAAAGCTGAATGCTAACAGTTTGTACCTTTTGAAAAACATACAGAATTAAAATAAAAGGAAAGTATTTTTTTTTAATTAAGCCTGCCTTTAACAAAAACATTCTAGCACTTATTAGAAGTATATAATATTAACTGGCTAAGCTTCATATTTATCAGGTTATATCAGGACTTGGGTATCTTAATGAAAGGTGTAGTCTGTCATACATACTGCTTATTTTGGATGTGATACATGCTAGATATAAAAACACATTCATGATGAGTGGGTCTTTAAATATACCACTACATGCAGCAGTGATCTGTACAGGTCTATGCCTGGAATCCATGTAGGAGCCCAGTGATGCCTAGATTCTTCTCTTGTTGGGGCATACATGTTACCAAAGTGGCATGCTTTGCCTTTGTATGAAGGTAACAGATGTGTCAGTTGGCCTTTAAGAAGCATTACTACAGACCGCAGTATGAAATGCTTTCCTGCTCTTCTGTTCAAATAAAATGAATTACTGGGTGACCAGTATCAGGGAGGAAACCATGGTACTGCTTAACCAAGCCATCCATCTGTCTAGTACGCTAATCTTATCTGGAATTACTTTGCCAGACTACAAATCTCTATGGCAGTCCCTGCAACCTTTTCTGTTCTTGTATGTTAATAATAAACCATTAACTCATTTAAAACTTCTCATGAGCATTTATTTCTGAATGTTACTTTGCATGTTATCTTGTCATGGCTTATCATGAGCTTTGCAGTCAAGAAAAATAAATTGTTCATTTCCATTTCAAACTGCACTAGATATCTTCAACAAGGCTACTGCCCAGATGTAAAATAATATACTGTAATAGCGTTTTAACTATGAGTGGTTTTGCTGCAGGTTTCATCTTATTTAGTCTTCGGGTCAGTCTTTTTAACGTAATGCTTATGTTTTCATTTCATTTTTCTTTATTGTTATGACCAGTGTGTATTGTTTCCTTTATGAAAAATTTGTTTGGAATTTATAGATAGATAAAGAGATAGACAGAAAGAGAGACAGACAGATACAGATATATAGACATATGTGTGTCTGTGTATCTGTATGTGTGTGTGTGTGTGTGTGTGTATATATATATATATATATATATATATATATATATATATATATATATATATATATATATATAGAAATGGGTCTCCTTCAAAACATCTAAAACCCATAACATCTAATTTCATAACAGTGAGACCAGAACATCTAAACCCAAAACATCTGAAACCCATAACATTGAATTTCATAACATCTAGCAGTATAAATCACATGAGAATAACATCCCCTCCACATATAATGACATATAATGACACCAAACTACCAAAGACACTTTTTACTACGTTTCTGCAGGGGGGCTTGATACAGTGGGGTTAGGAAATTAACTTTTTCCCACTGTAGTGCAATCTTGGAGTTGGTATATTTAATTTACGGGGGGGGTGCAGGGGGGCTTGCCTCTGCAGAAACATAGTAAAAAGTGTATTTGGTAGTTTGGTGTTGTTATATGTGGAGGGGATGTTATTTTCTTGTGATTTGTAGTGTTAGATGTTATGAAATTCGATGTTATGGGTTTTAGATGTTTCAAAGTAGACCCATATAGATATTTTATATATATATATATATATATATATATATATATATATATATATGCATATATATATATATATATAGTGTGTGTGTGTGTGTGTGTGTATGTGTGTGTGTGTAAAATTAGTATAGGCAATATAGGCAATTAACTAACATGCAGAACCCAGCAACCATATGGTTAGTGTCAGCTGTTATTTATCAGATGATAGGGAAACTAAGTATACAAAAGTATGCCTGCCTTGCAGCATATGATCTGTAGGGAGGGGTTCAAATGTGAGCAAAAAGTAGAATATATTGTCAGTATTGACTTCATCATTTCTTGTAGGCCTGTAGTTCTTGTGGACGGTGAGACACAATGTGATAGATGCAACATAAGAAATTATAGTATATTCACACATTTCATTCCTGAGGACTGAATACGATTCTAATATTTTCAAAAACCATATCAAGGAATCCTGCATGGTGAGACAATTGCTTTTGGGAGGATCACAGGAAAAGTCAGGATGCATCTTCTGTACTTTAGCTTACTTGAAAGAAGGACAGCTTGTTTCATAGAAAAAGCAAAGTGCAAAAAAAAAATCGTTTTATCTGGGCATATATCTAAAATTCCAATATGACAGTATGTGCTTTTGCAGGAAATTGCATGATGCTATATCTCATCATATGCTTTTTCTATGTCCACTTATTGGAAATTCAAAGTCATAACACCTAAAACTTTTTTTTTAGTTTTATGCTTGGAAACTATAGGAAAATGTAGGCTTGTTTTTCAAAATGTTTTATACTATATATAGTCACTCCAGGACATTATAGAGTACTTCCTTTACACATACTTCTCCTGTTGTTATGATGTCATTGTTGTAAAAATGTCTACAAAATTACAGAGAGTCAGTTCGGCATTATTATTCAGTATACACAGAGTTAACTAATCACCGTTCTTTGCAATGTCTGGTCAGTCACTTTCACCTGCTGATACATATTCTGTGTCCACTTTATTGTAATCTTTGTAATTGTTTTTCCAGTTTTATCTGTCTGTTCATTTGTTTGTTCATTTCTTTCTTTATTGTCTTATTCTATTTTTTTGGTGTCTTAATGTTATCAAGTGTGCAAAATTATTTTTCATAGATGACATGGTGTGGTTTGTCCTGTTAATTGCCTTGTTCAGAGCTGTGGTATTCAAACCCAGATCTGCACTAGGTAGCTTAGCTTGTTTGCAGCATTTTACCTTAACTACAAAACGTGTTAACAATGCGTTCTTTGCAAAAGAGATGCTAAGTATTTATATACCAGCTTAGTAGTTGGCTTAGCAATGTGCTAGACACAATTTAAAGGTTCCATGCAGTAGAGTTTATCTAAGCAGGTGCTACAGTGCAGGGATCATTTTCATGTTAGACTGTTCTGCAGTTAAATGAGCTCTCATATTTTTATGATAAAGGATCAAAAGACATGACTTAAAAATACCATGTGGGTCAAAAGTGCATGTCCGAAAGAGATTTTAAATTTAAGTTTTGTAAAGGCCAGTTTCTGGGATAGAGCAGAACTAGTTCTGCTACAAATAGTATCACATTATATTTTAGCTTTTCTGGACCATATGCATTCTAAAAAACTTCTACACCACTTTGCCCTACACATAACCATCAGACTTATGTTAAAGTCTTTTGACAAACACAGATTATATCACACATTAAAATGATACCTGTCACTTCATAAATGTCACATTGTGTGTAGTATGTTGTTCTGCATCTGGCATGCAGTGATAAGGAACACAAGCATTTTTAACAATCTGCTTTAGTTTCAGCCTTAAAATGCACTGCAATGGTTTCTTGGTTTATGGCACACATAGAAGAAAGAAATGTCTTTAAACCTTCAATTTTTCAGCTGTCAAACCCAGTTATTATTGCCATTTTATTTAAAGTATATTCCACCTATATAATTTTTTTTGCTATGAGTATTTCACAGTCATTTTACATTAAGAGGGTCAAAGTCCGCATTTTTTTGGCAGTAGAGGGCTGATTTCACCTATATGAGCTGGAAATTGCTGTTAGAAAGCTCATTGTGTGCTTACCTGATCAGTCACAGGGCATAGTTATAGTAAAACTTGCTTTTTTTCTGATCATATGTAAACCTTGTGTTTGCACAAAGCTGGTCTTCATGCAGTGGCAGAGGTTACTGGTGCTTTGTATATACGCACTCACCAGAAGTTAACATTTCCCTATAAAAACACCCTCAGAACTTTACCTCAGTCCTGTGTTACTCACAGAGCAACAAATCTGCATAGTGACTAGCATTTGCACATTTATTCAGGACTATTTAGGTCAACCTTACCTTATAATAGCACCCAGGACCAGAGACCATTTGGTTTTGATGCTGGGCAGCATTGCTGGTTAGGTTAGCTGCAGAATACAGCAAGTAAACATCCTTCTGTCATCTGGTTACAAAGACATTCCACTCTTATCCCTTGCAAGTACACATTAGGACCTGCAACTATGGATCTGCACTATCCTGCTGTTGCTGCATCCAGTTTGGTGGACATGGACATCCAGAGGCAATGCAGCAATTACCTTATGTTCACTGACAAACACTTAATTCTCAAACAGACACAGACACTATGTGAGAGATGTACTTACACCTTGAAACTGGAGGCTAGACTCTCACATACAGACACAAAAAGCAACAAAAAGGTTGCCAGTGACTCAAAAGCAACAAAAAAGTTGTCATTGACTCAAAAGCTACAAAAAGGTTGTCAGTGACTCAAGCAGATCACCCTCTGCACCCACAAAGAGCCACACACATAGACTCACATACGCTGAGGTGCTCACATGTAACTTTCCCAAACCAGAAAGACCTCTCAGGTACAGTCTGCAGAAACTCTGAATGCATACAAACAAGACAGTTTCCATAACAACACATGAAGACACATCTCATTGTATCTCAACAACCAATCTCATAAGGCAAAAGAATCTGCAACCCAATATTCTGGTCATATGAGCCTCTTTTGTGAGATACACTGATGTCCATCTTACCAAGCTGGATGAGGAGAAGGTTACAGTTAGTTGCCTGCCATATGACAGGATCAACCAGATCATCCAAGCAGTCAGGACACTTACGCCTAATTACCAGTATGACTCAGTCATAGTCTATGTACCTCCTTGGACTATATGAATGGTAGACATGATTGAACTCTCAGAATATGTGTCCCAGGTAGGTATGAGCCTGTCAGTGAGCAGCATTCTACTGTCTCCAATACCAGCAGAAAATGATCAGTGTAAACAATTGGCTTAGCTACTGGTGCCATTCCAAAAGGATCCAATACTTTTCAGCCTGGAGGACATGGATAACTGGCCACTCTGCTTTGCCAGGGATGGTCTTCACCTGTCACCTCCAGGCTATCAGATATCTGGCAAAACATTATCCACCTTATAGTGTGTATTTTAGGAACTGCCAAACAGACAGACCTTCCAGAATAACAAAAGCTACACAGGGCAAGCTAAAGGTGTTACTGCTCAATGCTAGAAGTTTCAACAAGAAATTTAATTCCCTAGAAACTCTGCTTACCCTGGGAATGCTGGCATCTGTGCAGTTACTGAAACATGGTTAAAAGCCAAGGAAAGTACTCCAGCAGTACATGGTTATAATGCCTCTCATACATTACAACCACCCAGTCAACAATAAAGAGCAAAAGGTGGAGCTGTATCTATCTACTCAAAGGATAAGCACACCTAAAGGCTGGTCAGATAATATGACATGCTTGAGCTACTCCATGGCTGACTAATCATGGGAATAATCCATTACCATATTCTTGCTATCTACAGGTCCCAACCCAACAAGGAGACCCATACATCATATCTGAAGTTATTAGAATCACACAACATCCAGCCCAATGACTATCTTCCATTAATTGGTAGGCATACACGACTACAAACATGTGGGCCAAAAGATTTCTTGACTTTGTAACTTCAAATGCCCTGGAGCAGCTAGTCTGCACTCCTAAAGAAGGAAAAATATCCTAGATCTGATACTCATAAATATGAGAGTACTGCACCTCCAACTCCCAATTTGATGTCCTCACTGGTAAGATCAGATCACAAAGTGGTCTACCTTAAAATAAAAGTAAATGTAGTCTCCCCACCTTAACCTCAAAACTTTAAGAAGTTATCTAATGTAAATTACTCCTTATTAAAGAACAACATAGCTAGTTTCCAAGCTCCCCCAAAACCAGAAAAAAACAGAAATCTATGAAGAGGCATATACAAAAGCTCTGTATGGCCAAATAAATAACTGCATAGAAATGGCAGTGCCACACCAAAATAAGCCCAGGGCAAACTTCAAAAACAAGCCAAGCTGGTGGACCCCTGCTATTAATAGTTTGTACAACAAAAGAAAGAAAATCTCATTGAGAAGTAAGAGTGAATGTGCACAACAAAGCAAAGCGTTCCTTCCTTGTTAATCTAAACAAGTGAATCAGGAAACTAGTCAAGTCTTTGAAAGCAGACTTTGACACATAAATAGCCCCCCAAATCTAAGGCTAAGCATAGGGCATTTTTCAGTTATTTCCACAGTCTTAAGGGCAACACCCAACAGTGTGTGGAAGTATTTATCGATGACACCACCTATACTTAACCAGATGATATAGCAAATCTACTAGCTGACAAATTCATCTCAAATTTCACCTTCCCATCACCTCCAGTTCTCCTCTAAGAAATACCTTCCACCACTCCAACACCCATTATCACCAAAGGACAGGTTGCCACTGCAGGCTCTAAAGCTAAAACACAGCTTCAATGGGGCTTGACAATATATCAGGCTACATCTTAAACAGCTTAAATCAGGACTTATCAGGCTGATTAGGATCTGTATTTGACCATAGCCTCTGGACTGGCTTTGCCCTGATAGAGTGGAGGACAACAACAGTCATCCCTCTGCATAAAGGGGAATCATCTAGTGACCCAGGACATTGCAGACCCATAAGTCTGACTAGTCATATATGTAAGGCCATGGAAAGAATAATCATACACCTGATAAATAATGCCATAGGAAACCACCAAACACCAGAACTGACCCAATTTGGCTTTGTCAAGGGCAAGTTATGCTTACTGAAACTGGCAGACTTCTTTGAGAGTCATTAAGGCCATCACTGAGGGTAAAACAGTACATACCACCTACCTCGACCTGGCCAAGGCATTTGACACAATTCCCCACTTAGGTTTTATAAGTAAACTCACAAAACTGAGCATAAATCCCTACATTAGCAGATGGCTAGCCAAATGGCTTGTGAACAGGAAATATGTGGTTAAAGTGGATGAATCCAGATTCGGCAAGAGGCCAGTTACTAGGGTGTGCCACAGGGCTCAGTGTTGGGACCACTCCTGTTTAGAATATACTTCTCTGACATCAAAGCTAATGCAGAAGGCCTCTGGATGACAATGTTTGATAATGACTGCAAGCTGAGGACAATCGTTGAATCCCCTAATAATGTAGATATCCTTCAGGATGGTCAGAATTAGGCAAATGATTGGTACCAGAATTATGGCCTAAAACTAAATGAGAAAAAAATACATTATCATACCCTTTGGTAAGTCAAATATCCCTGCAAATGACAACATCAATTGCACATGCCTAAGAGTAGAGTCAGAGGTGAGAGCTCTAGGTTCAAATATAGAGTAGCCTGTACTTTGACTGTTATCATGTGTACACAATGGTGAGGAAGCTCTTCTATGTGGCACAATTTATAATTAAAGGTATGACATGCAAATCCAAGGAAATTATAGCCCACTGTACTCTGCCCTAGTTAGACCAATAATCAAGTATAATAAATCATTTGGCATGTACTTGATTAGGCCTCTTACAGCAGCTGGAGTCACCTCAGAGGTTCTTCATAAAATAAATAAATAAATAAATAAATAAACAATGCAAGGTGTAAACAATATATCCTATGGGATAGACTAAAAGGCCTATCACTTTACTCTATCTCTTACCGAATATTAAGGGGTGATCTATGCCTGACCTACAAGGCACTAACAAATCCAGCCCTGATGGAGCTGCTACAGAACCATAAGTCAGATAGCATGAGAGTCACCAGATCTAGGGATCTAAACTTAATCAGCACCTCAAACAAAACATGCTGGAGAGACAAATATGTGTCTCAGAGATTGACACTTCTTTGGAACAGGCTTAATATTTTCATTAAGCAGAGCTTTTCCCTGGTCCTCTTCAAATGCAGTTTTGGTCAATGGGTGGGAATCACAAATTCACAGCAGTGGTAGCACCTATGTCCCTTATGGACAGGTGCAGTCTGGAAGATACTTAAGGCATAGGCACAAACCCATACCATCCTCTTATTCCTAGTGGCCATATATTGAGTAAAATTGACTTATATTGGCTAGGCTTATAAGGGCCCATAAGCCATTAGCCTAGTAATCTCCTTATAGGCTTATAGTTTCATAGGTGTTGACTAGACTAATGACAATAAAGGCAATTTTAAGCCTAGCCATGCATCCCAAATCTCTGACAAGTTCTGGTACCCTTGATAAGTGTAAGCACGGGCTTGGGAGATGAAATATTTACAAGCAGGGGTCAGGAAGATGAACTATTTACAGGTTGCCTGTGTCCATTAGAGACACAGGTGCCAAGCCAAGATTAAATTTCCCGTTTCTCATCCTATTGCCCAAGTTACACCATTTGGGTTATGTAGGAGCTTTGTTTCACATGGATGGGAGCCTGTTCCAGAGACCAGGTTGTCTCTGGGATGCATACCTGTTTCTCCAGCAGGTCCTATTTATACCACAGGCAATGTTTATGTCTTTAGAAAGGGTAATTCTGGCGATGTTTGTTTTGTATATATGCAGGAATTCCATCAGAGTGGGGTCTGACAATGCCCTCTGTGCCAGGCATAGATCTCCCCTCAACAGCCTGTGGGAGACAGAATACAGGGATAGGGCCTTGAGGCAGTCTGCATAGGGCATTTTACTTACGCCCTGTATTATTTTAATGAGGAACTTCTGTAGATGTTCCATTTGTAGGATATGCCTGGCTAGGTACATACTAAAGGAGGCATTGTAGTCAACGATAGGTCTGATAAATGCCAAATACCATGGAACAATGACTTCCTTGGACCTAGATACCATAGATTTGTTTATAAGTTGCACAACATAGAATGATTTCCTCACTACTGCAGACATGTGCTGGTCAAAGGCTAGATGACTGTCTATGTGTGTCCCTAAGTCCCTGAATACTGGGTCAACTGTAAGGGGTGTGCTGTCAATATGATAGTTACCAGGGGTGTATGGCTACCCAAAGGATACTATTATGCATTTCTTAGCATTTAGTTTTAGTCCATGACTCTGACACCAGTTTTTTGTCTGTGTCAGCCCTTCCTAGAGAACATTTGTGTCAGTGTAGGATTCAATGACAGTTCATAATTTGTAATCATCTGCAAATTTAGTCAGCCAGAGACCACTGACATCAGCCTTGACTTCAGAGAAGTAAATACCAAAAAAAGTGGTCCAGGGACTGATCCCTGAGGGACTCCACTTGTGACTGGCATTTTTGTAGAGGTGGGCTCACAAATTCTGACTTACTGTGTCCCATCTGTGATCCAGTTGGCTATCCATTGGGTGACATACAGGTTTGTACCTAACCTCTTGAGTTTGTCAATAATGCCCAAGTGGGATAGTGTGTCAAATGCCTTGGCCAGGTGAAGGTAGGAAGTGTGAACCATTTTGCCCTCATCCATTGGTTTGATGACCTTCTCAAAGAAGTCCACCGGGTTGAGTAGGCATGATCTGCCTTTCGTGAAACCAGACAGGTTTGGGTCCAGTGTCTGGAGGTTTATTTACAATATCATACTGCTATGAGCCTATTGCATTACCTATTCAACAGACTGCCACTGCAACATATGTATCACATTTTCTGCATGTCTCTCACTTCACTCTCCTGTATCAGAAGACTTCAAGATGTGTAGTGTACAGAAATGGGGATACTATTCCAGCATGGGGCCCATTCAGGAGGTTGTGTACTGGCATTGCTGCCTCCTCTCCAATGCAGTATAGCAGCCCAGCATTCTGTTTCTCAAGCCTTCAAATTCACACAGTAATTCTTCACCTTAAAACTATCATCTTTTCTAAACATTAGCTTTCTCTTGTGAACTCCGGTATCCAGACCAAAGATGGACCTTCCAGTAGTCATCTTTCATGTTTCTTTAACCCAGATAAATGCCAATGAATATTTTAATATTAATATTCTGCTGCTAAATGTACACCCATTACTACAAGAGCAGGTGTTTTCTTTAAACAACATATCTAAACCCATCCATAAAGGGTGAGTACCATAAAAAACATATGCATTTCCCCCATGGCATAATTTAAACTGAGCTTTTCAATTCCCCAGCACCTTCAATGCATCCAGTAAGCTGAAGATTTT
>NC_056735.1:191595918-191643418 GCF_019279795.1 Protopterus annectens | reverse complement strand
CCAGTCATAAAACTGGGTATTTAGGGATGTGGTTGTTTCTACTGGAATGCCATTGACATCTGTGATGTTGAGATGTTCTGTTTTGAGGTTCCAAATATCATACTATTATTATTTTGGGATCTACTTTACCCTGTCGAAGGCCAACAGTATTGAAGCTGATATTGCCTGCACCAAAATGTCGAAAGCGAAAGTCATCGCGCATGTAAATGGAAATCTCCTTAAGGGGAGATTTCCTTTTACTGCAATGTAGCGCGATCTCAGACTTGGTATATTTAAGTAGTGGGGGTGTGGGGGGTACAGCCCTCCATGTGGGGGGTGCAGGGGGGGCTTGCCCGCCCAGCATAGAGCAATTTGTGTTGTGTTTGGGTGCATTTGTTTTTTGTGTGTGTGTACGATGTTCGGGGGTTTCGACATTTTCATGTTGATTATTACGCTATCGACAGTTTGAGTTTTCAACAGCATAATATAAACGCTTTTTTGTGTGTGCATGGGGGGCTAAGAGCAGTTTATGGTTGTTTAGCTAAAAATTAAGGGAGTTAAGGCCAACTAGGTTTGAATATCTGAATATGAGGGACTGGATTGAAGGATAACTATGTCATTGAGAAAAAGGTGATAGGAAGGTTATATAGGACAGAAGGTAGTTTGTTACTAAAAGTTGGAAACAACATAATATGAATCTCTGAGGTAGTCCTTTGCTATTTGGTGCAGGAGGTGACAGGGATGAGCTAAATTTGAATCTGAAATAAGAATTTATTGTAAAAAATCTTGGAACCAGGTGATGGTGCTGGAGCTAACTTGAATTTCTTGGAGAGAGTGAAGAAGTAGGAGGTGGCCAGTATTATATAATACTTTAGTATGGACAAGGAACAATTCTACTGAAGGGTTTCTTTTATGCATATTGAAAAGGATCTCAATTGTAAGTGATCATAGTATTGTAATTGTGCTCCATCCAACCAGCCCAGATTCCATGCTGTTTAAGAATGAGGAGGTGGTACTATTGGATGTACATTTATTATGGTTGTAGATTAGTTTTTCAACTATTTTCCAAATGCAGGAAGAATGGAGATAGGGTAGAAGTAGGAGGTATATTTCTGACTTAAACTGTTTGGGAAGGGGTTTGACAAGATGAGTTTCCCATATGTCTGGTGCAGTTTGAGTTAAGCAGAGAAATTATTTTTTGGGTTAAGCAGAAGTTATACATTTAGAGAAAAGGTGTGGTAAGGATGTTTTTCCAGAAGGTTGTTTACACCAGGGGTGCATTTAGGGGTATGGTTTCTAGTTGATAGTCAAGGTCTTTGTCAGTAATTTTCTTAAATCAGAAGAGGTTGATAAAATGTGGGGTGATGGAGGTGAGTTGGGGGAGAGGTAGACGTTATGATACTGAGGAGGTGATTAAATTCCTTAAAAAAAGTCAATGTTTGAGAGCCTGCATTGAGAGGTCTGGATGGTGATAGGAGAGCAGGTTGGATCTGTGTGTTTTTTGCTTGTGATAAGACTTATTTTCTGTCTGAAGTGCTTGAGTGACTAGAAGAGCAAATTGTTAGTGTTTGAAATAGCTGTTTTTGTAGCTGTGCATGGGCTTGCTTACCTAGGTTACATAGAGAGGTAAAGACAATATGATTTTCTGGTGAAACAGTTTGTCTCCAAGAAGACCACACATTGTCCTTAAGTTTAGCAGAAATTTCAGTTCAGTAGTTAGGCAGTGCTTTTTGCTATATTTGAAAAGTTTCTGTGTGAGTGTAAAAAATTTGTCTTGAAGTTGTAGGAGGGATATATGTAGAAGCAATGACAGCTGAGATGGGATTCTGTAATTTGTTACGGTTTGCACATTTAAGGGGGTAACATTGTGCAGGTATATGTTTCAGTAAATATATATGTATGTGTGTGTGTGTGTGTGTGTGTGTGTGTGTGTGTGTGTGTGTGTGTGTGTGTGTGTGTGTGTGTGTGTAATACAGTATACAGTATATATCCATAATTTTCAGACCTTGGCTGGAGAATATATATTAGAAAATGGAATAATTTTATAATTTTACTCTAGGGGATTTATTAAAGAATAAATTCTTTGTATATGGGTCAAAATGCTTGCATCAAAAAAATACAGATGCATATACAACTTTAAATAAACTGTGTGACAAACTGTATTATTCATAGTAAAGCAAAACTCCCTGTCTTAGACTGTCCTTGCATAGTCAGTATGACCTTGAAGTCAGTAGCAGTATATCTTAATGAGTGATTAAAAGAAAGACATCGCAATATGTGAACATAAAAATAAACAATTCAAAGAAAGACCAAAAGCATCAGAAACCCTTACAGAAATGTGAAAGGATATGACTAGGCAGGGTATTGTACAAGGTAATGGTTTAATGATAAATAATCTCCAGGAATTACAAGGAGAGGTTAACAGCCAGAATAGTTCACATAATAAGTAATTTGTCACAAGGATTTTATACCTTCAACTACAGCAAGTGCTATCAGAAACAGTGGCTTGGAAGGAAATTATATTTTCATGCAGATCTGTTTAGTATAAATGTACCAGCCAAAAAAAAACACTGGATAGCTTAAAGAAGATTTTAGAGAAAATATAAATGACCAAAACTGAAAATTGAAAGCTCACTGAGAATTCAGCACATAAAGAGAAAGTGCTCAAATAAAAAAAGCAGCCAAAAAGGTATTTCAATAACTAAAAAAAAATAGCACTCATGCAAATGAAATAAATAGTGAGTCAGACTCTTCATTTAGGAATATCTTGTGTCTGTTATGCTAACACAAGCAGAAGATAACAGTACAAAACATTTTTTGCCTAAGGTTATAACCATAAGTAAAACTTCTGAAAGAATAAATACCAACATAATTCAACTGCCAAACCAAGAGGACATCAAATGGTATACGGATACTGAAAAGAAAAAGAAAATAGAAGAAATTGTGAGAAATTTAGAAGTAATATATTTTGATTTAGAGGATAGAAAACTTGAACGAAGGGCTCTAGATGGCAGCATACTGTAAATTCACAAAGAGTGAGTAATGGCAAGGGCAAAGTCATTGTCATAACTGAATCTATAAAAGAACAGCAAAGCATCTTAGAAAGCAAAGACAGCAAAGTTCTTCAACTGGAGCACTCTTTAATTAAGGAATGATCAAAAAATTCGGTATGTTTAGGCAAAACAAAAGTGACTGTTTCATGTTTTCTAGGATTAACATTTCTGACATTTGTACTCTAATGCCAAATATCAAATAGCTACAAGCAGGTACAAAATTACTACACTTGCAATGGTTAATAAACCCCTGCATGTATACTAGTCCTAATAAACAGCTATGATACATAGAAACACAATTGGGTTAGATTGCATATTTAGGCTTATAAGGCCCTGGTGGTTGTCTTCTTATTAACACATACCTATGAACCTATAAAAATGTTCCTTTAAATCATGTGAACAAAAATGTCAAATATTACACATTTGTCAAACAAACAAAATAAAAATGGAGATTAGCTAAATATCATCATCACCTAGATTATTGGATTACTGTTTATTAAAACAATGTTTCTCAAAAACTGGCTATGAGAATTTTGAGACATGAAATTAGCAAAGGTCATGACTTAATGGGAAGAAACTTTGTAGTATTTTCTTATTTAACAGATTATATTTAATTCACTATGCTACTCATGTTGCTGGTGATAAACTTTCTATTTTTGTAAAACCCATTTTAGGTCTTATGTTAGAGTCCTAGCATCGCACAATAAACTTGGTGTATTTAATAATGCTGTAAAAGTCTATTTTTAATTAATAAACCCCTGCATGTATACTAGTCCTAATAAACAGCTATGATACATAGAAACACAATTGGGTTAGATTGCATATTTAGGCTTATAAGGCCCTGGTGGTTGTCTTCTTATTAACACATACCTATGAACCTATAAAAATGTTCCTTTAAATCATGTGAACAAAAATGTCAAATATTACACATTTGTCAAACAAACAAAATAAAAATGGAGATTAGCTAAATATCATCATCACCTAGATTATTGGATTACTGTTTATTAAAACAATGTTTCTCAAAAACTGGCTATGAGAATTTTGAGACATGAAATTAGCAAAGGTCATGACTTAATGGGAAGAAACTTTGTAGTATTTTCTTATTTAACAGATTATATTTAATTCACTATGCTACTCATGTTGCTGGTGATAAACTTTCTATTTTTGTAAAACCCATTTTAGGTCTTATGTTAGAGTCCTAGCATCGCACAATAAACTTGGTGTATTTAATAATGCTGTAAAAGTCTATTTTTGCAGCACCAGATGTATACGTAGAAAACATGAGTTCAAAGCTGTATTGCATGTGTATAACTGTTGAATTGGTCTTGCTACTGAATGTTGGGAATCACCTAGTATCTTGTCTGAGGAGCAGAATAAATTTGAATATCTAAGAAAGGAATCACTTGGTAGGTGACATATTGATACAAATACATTCGTCCTTATTATGGTTTCTGCTGAATCAAAATATTATGTGTGTACATTGAAGGAATAGCACATCAATATGTATTGTATCTGACTGTATGCAATAAAAGGCCACAATTAAATTGAGACTGACACATAATGTTCCTGCAAAAACTAAATGACAATTTAAACAATGGCCTGGTGATTTTCTTGGTGATTGAGACCATCTGTATGTTAACTGGGAAATTATGTGTCCCATAATATTCTATGAATAAGAATTCCTTTGCATACTTAGCTTAAAGGGCATTGCATAAATGGTATATGATCCTACTACAATAAACACATTAACAGGCTTGATGGGTCTGATTCTTACCAACTGTTGCAACATCATTTATGGTATAAGTCTTATAAAATGTCTAGGAACTTTTAACCCCAATACCATCATATTCAGTACTAACTAAATGCCTGTCTTTAAGAAGTCAACAAAATATCTATCAACACAACATAATCAGCATTACTTGTTTACAAAAGATATGGTGGAAACTCTTTTAAGATTTGTATGCATGATTCAAACAGCTACGGTTGGGGCAGATTTCAATATACATGTGTGTCAATATCTTGGCAGGTACTACAAACTCTAAACATATCAATTCTTCAATTCATCATAAAATTAATTTCAGTTATGGTGGCACAATTGTCTTCAAAAATTATACAAAATGAAAAGGAGACTCAAAGTAATTTATAGAGTTTATAAATAAAACATAATATACAAATAAACAAACAAACAAATAAATAACAAAGAAGTAGTAACAAAGGCCTGATATGACAATGCCTTATTCATAGACATGGACAATAAAAAAGTACAGTTTAAGTATGCAAATTCACAAAAAGGAGTTAAGTAGACTATTGGTCTTTTGGTACGTAATAATTGTGTGCCAGATGCAAAACATATGGCTGAAGAATTCAGGAGCTATAGTTCATCTATTTTCAGTTCATTTGGTAAGTTAGATGTGAAGGAGCTGATCTTCCATAGAAAATGACATTCTATGCCCTTATATTTAGAGACGAGAAATTAGGTAAATTTTCAAAACTATTAAAATATGGAGTAGCATGAGACCTAATATTTTCAGAAGATCATTATTCCATTTAATTAAGCATGTAATTGTACTCATTTTGTACTATAACTATCCTAATAAAAAGTAGGCGCGTACCTATGGGCTGAAAGAACTCCACTGTGTTTCCCATTTATAAGACAAGGGCTAATTGTTTGATATAAAACTATGGCAGATCTTACATCTATTCACAGAAAATGTTTTGAAATGTGTATACAAGTCAATCTGGTACAACAAAAGGGATATAAAATGGAAACTGATACTAGTCCATATGGATTTTATTAAGCAGTACTCTACAGTTATTAAACTCACAGAATTTTATGATTTAATAAGTTTGGCTAATGATCATGGTATTACAGTCATAGTTATACACTTGGATTTAGCCAATCGATTTTGCACATTACCACACAATTAAATAGTATATATCATGAAAAATACAACATTAATCTTTATATTACTACTTGGGTTACGCATTGGTTAACAGATAGGTATCAGACAGTATTTGATTTGGGAGAACTGACACCTAAAAGACACTTAAGAACCATTTCAAATGGATCAGTCTTGGTCCAGTATTGCTTAATCAAGTTTTTATATAGTGATAAAGTCACTTTATACATGGCTAGCAAAGTATACTAATGATTGTAACTTAGGGACTGTTGTCACATCTGATTATGACATGCTTCCAAGTACCAATTATTTATACAAAGTAAGTAAATGGTAAATTCAGTACACTGAAATGCAAGTGTATGATTTTTTGAAAAATGAGTAATTTATACCAATAACTTGCTATGTGACAAACTATTAGAAAAAGTCATGCACATGATGGACCTATGGATATTAATAGATGAAATGTTGATATTTAAACAACCTGTCAGAGTCATTAGAATAACAGCAACAAAACAGTATGGATGAACTAATATTTAGAAATATGTCCTGTTGTCTAAACTACTAATAAGACTAATATATGAATAGGCTTTAATTTTCTGCATCAATAATACTACTCATATTAATTTACTTTGTACTGTTCAAAAAGGTTGACTTAGATAAATCCATTATTATCTTTATCATGTTCAAAAAGGGTAGAAAATGTGGTATACACGATACTGATAATAGGTTATTTAGAAGTAAGATGTATTTGCCCTGCAGTTTATACACTATCTAATTATTTCAGAAAATAATGAGAGTTAATTTGCATATGTGAACTGAAATGTAAAAGATTATATTTTGATGATGCTAATTACACATAAATGTACCAAAATCTGGACCTGTATATTTATTAAACTATAATAAATGCTGAATGAAATAGAATATATAACATCTGGCATCAGTGTTCACAGTGACCTTCAGGTCTGAACTCTGGAATAGTGAATGTAAACTACCAGTGGTAATGCATTATACTGCATTAAATACATTGACTTTGGGGTGAGAGTTACAAATGTGGTGCACAGCTCAGAAAACCCCTGCTACAGAAAATTCACAATACAAGCCCAAATGATATTCAAAACAAAAAAGCACACCACATCTGTGACTGAGTTATGCTACAGCACAGAAGCTGTATTTTTAGTACGCAGAGGTTTTACAAAATGAGCAGGGCCACTTGAATAGTACAGTGAATGTACATCAAATATAAGAGTACTGAGTGCACGTGTTGATGTTCAGTGTATCACTGCAATGGAGTTACAATCTTCAACCACTGGGTATCACGTTCCGCAACCAGGACAGAAAAATGAACTTCTTATCTTGTGTTATTTTTAAAGACATCCGAACAAATATTCAGTCTCCATGCACATAGACTTGAAAGAGACACTATTACAGATAAAATTGCAAAACTACAGACCAGCACAATTTATGAATATATATACCTGTATAACAGATCTGCAACAGACTGTGGAAAGCCACAGAAAAAGCAAAACCTATTGCTGTAAGCCATTGCCACATTTACTAAGGCACATTTGCTTTGTACTTGCATCTAACCAGGGAAAAACAGTGCCTAATGTGAGTCAAAAGGTGTTAAATTGATTTAATTAATGAATTAATTAATCAGTTTATTTAATTGCAGTGACATTACAGTGGCACAGTGGGCATTAACACTTATACTCAGTACTATTATATCTACATTTATAACTATATACTATTTTTCATTACACCCATTAGTGAAATTTGTATATTGCTGTATATGAAATGCAACCTGTTTAATATCGTATAAAACTCCTATAGAAATAAAATTGTACTAATCTTTGTCTTGATTGTGAATTAACAAAGGAGAGGCACAGAACTGCACAGACACTCACTTGAAAAACACCAAACAAAATCCAGAAGTAAGAGACTCCAAATACCAAACAAGGTTACACCAGTAAAAATTGCTTTAATAAGTCAGCAGTATAAAATTTGTAGGTCATACAGAAATAAAAAAAAATCTTAAGCACTTTTTTCTTAAATAAATATAACTTTGGACTTCATCAGAACCATTCCGTTTTGATGAAGTCCAAAGTTATATTTATTTAGGATGAAATCTGTTAACATTTTTTATTTCTGTATGCCCTACAAATTTTATACTGGTGACTTATTAAAGCATGTTTTCCTGGTGTAACTTTGGTATTTGGAGACTCCTACTTCTGGATTGCACTTGGTGTTTTTCAAGTGTTTGTCTTGAATGTATTATCCATTGCATGATTTTAAAACCCCATTTTAACTGCTAAGATATTGAAATTCTTCTCTCTCTCTAATTTTTTCGTTTTTTGAATTTTTGTAATTTTAATGGAGCTATTCAATCTGGGCAATCACTGAAAATGTGCCTGAGCACCCAGTCAGATCATCCCAATAAACAAAAGGCAATACATAAATAAATGCATTCATGCATTATCCTTTGCAGACTGTATTAGTCATGCTGGGCTAGTAACCTCTTTTCAGGGGAGACCCAAGATGATCTTTATACTACTAGGGGAAATTTGGTAAGGACAACTTTCCCTAACCATCACAACTTGCTCCCATTGCCTAACCATAAGCAACTAGGATGAGCTTTGAGATGGATGGTACAGAGAAAGTTAAAGTGAAATATAGCAAAAATATGACTAAAAATTATAATGTTTTGGAATATTCAGAAAATTATTTCTGCGAAAAATGTTTGCTACAGATGTCAGTAGCACTACAAAGTCAACTGCAGTGGAAAATAACATTGTGTTTACTGCCCTCCAGTCAGGAGTTTGTCAACACCAATTTTATGTGACATGATACTGCAAGAAAATATGGCAGTGGATAAAATGATTTCATGGGGAGAATTTGTACAGAAAACAGATCTGGAGCAGCAGCAGAGGCAGAGTGAAGATTTATAACAACCATTCTAAAAAGAGTTTTTGCAGCAGTTAAAGGTAAAACTAGTATGGATGATAAACAATGTTTGTATATGGTTTGAAATACACAATTGCTGAAACGTTTAGTAAGACTGAAATCCAAACTAAATAATGTACTAAATTGATAAGGGGCAATGTCATTTTGCCACTGGGGATAAATTCTCCTGAAGTCTGGGTTTTAATTCTTTGAGGTAAAGGACTAATTTTGAAATAAGTTTCAAAATTATGGATACTTTAGCTAGATTTCTGGTGGAATATGATAAAAAACAAATTCCATCACATGGAATAATTACTCTATTACCACTCAACATTTTTTTTAAAAAGGAAACTTTCTATTCAATTTCTACAGATGTAGAAAAACAAGTTTTGTAATTATATATAAAAAGTAATGCTGTTAATGAACTACTTAAAATCAAGGACAATAGATGTTTATGGAGTGGAGGGCAACTTTAAAATTTGTGGAAGGAAATTTGCAGCATATACCAAGTGCGATAAATATCTCTGGGGCATGTAGAATTCTTAGGTACTGGGGACAGGCACATTTTTACTTGTGGAAAAACAGGATATTTAATGGGACAATGTGGAAAACAAAGTTGTGATCAATATGGTAAAAAAGGACAAAAGCAAAAAGGTGTAAGATAAAATAATATAAATGTCATCAAAAAGGTATTTTTTGTTGGACTGTGGAAAAATACAGACTATTTTGACTAATACTGTACAAAATAAATCTGACAACTCTGATACTTCTTTACAACACAGAATGAACTTGGAAATGTAGAAGATACCAGTAAAAGCAATACAGAGATGTCAGAGGAAGACGTTGTGTTAGGAGATATAAAGGAAAAAGAAAGTGAAAATGGAAAGGTACAAAACCCATCTGATACCTCCGCGCAATCAGAGGTCAAAATGACAAATACTCAAGATGATGGGGGAGAAAGCTTTATATGGCAACACATCAAGAATACAAATATGACTGGCAAAAGGGACAGAGATAAACTTAAGTTCTTAAATCTTAAAAGAAAAGTAAAAAGGAAAATGTATATGTTACTTCTATAAATGTAGATAGTATAAGTATTGATATGCAATGATTAGTTGTACTATGATGGAGTAGGAAAGTTGCTGATGATATTATATGTTCAATAGATAATAGATGTTTGACATACAAAAACCATCAGAAGTATTATGGGGTAATTCTATTTCATGAAATTTTTGTTTTGAAAGATGTTCAGGATTGTATCTCTGATTAAACATGATGGCATACCTATATTTGATCAAACTATAGCTCAAGATGTTCAAATGTATGTGCTAGATATTAAAAAATGAGCACTGCCTTTTAAAATTATTTGGATTTATTCTTGTACTGAAATCTCTAAGACAGAAAAGTTATTTGAAAAAAAAATATTGCCCTACATCATTGCTAACCTGCATATTACAACATTGGGAGGTATGCATTGTGATCTTAGAAAGAAAAGCTAAACAACAATAGATAGTAAAGCATTTAGAGAATTTGTGAAGATGGGTCATTTTCTTATAGGAACAGATAGGGGACATACATATATGGATGCTTTAAGGGAAGCAGAAATTGATTATATTATTTTTTCAGAAACTTTGAAAGAACTTGAAGAAGGTAAAAATAAAGCAAAATTTTCAGATCATGATGCAATAGGGGCAAAATTGGGATTAGACTGAAAATATATAAGGAAAATGAATAAAAAGTTAAAAAGCATTAATGTTAATATTAATATAAACAATTTAGAATATGACATAGTTTTGGCAGAACCATTCAGCAGTATGATTTATGTATACCACATGGTCAGAAAAGAAATGGAGATTTATAAACAAAAATATACAAAGATATAACTTCAATAGAAAAAAGAAAATAAAAGTTATTTGTGAAAAAAAAAACAACTTTATTATAATTTAATAGCACAACAGTGTGTAGGGCAGCCACGGTGGTGCAGCGGTTAGCATTGCCACCTCACAGCAAGAGGTTCTCTGGTTCGATTCTCAGCTGGGGTGCCTTCTGTGTGGAGTCAGCATGTCTTCCCTGTGGTCGCGTGGGTTTCCTCCGGGTGCTCCGATTTCCTCCCACATCCCAAAGACATGCAGTAGGTGAATTGCACACTCTAGAATTGGCCCTAGGTGTGAGTGTGTGTGTGTGCCTTCTGTGGAAGGTTGGGTGCCGGGCTGGCAACTTGACACCATAAAACTCCACTGCCAATCATGAGCGGACAGTTGATCCACTGTGGTGACCCCTAACCGGGAAAAGCTGAAAGAAGAAGAAGAAGAATAGCACAACAGTGTGTATTTATTGATTACAGATAATGTGGATAGTCATAAAAAGAAAAATATTTATAATGAAAAATGAAAATAGAATTAAAATGTATTGAAAAATGTAATACCCAATAACTAATACAAGGTACTAAAGATGACGCTTTTCATTTTGGGGGAAAAAGGTAATTTGATAATAGAAAAATATTAATTGCAGATGGAAATTTATTTAGCAAACAAAATATATTGACCAGGAAGGGACTGAATATTTTCAAAATGTACATAACAGTATTAATAACAATATTTCTTGGAAAGTTTCCTCCATTTCTGAAGCTGTTAATGAAATTGTATGTAATAAAACAATACATTGGAAGAGATTTAAGCAGTTTTAAAAATGGTTTGTACAACAAGGACCTGGTGGTTTAAATTATGCATTTTATAAGCCTGTGTCAATGAATCAAAAGTATTAGTATATCAGTTTAATGAATAAAATGATACAGGTTTTACAAATGGGAAAATATGTCCAGGTGTTATACAACTTATTTAGGAAAAAAGAAGATAAGAAACTTTTAAAACAATGGTGACATTTTATATTTTCATACACATATATTTCCATACACAAACAACAGACACTAAGATTTTTAAGAAATTATGAAAAAAGAAAAGAAAAGAGAAAAAGATTTGAAAAAGCTCTATCAAAACATTTGTAATGATGGTATTTTTGGTTAAAGAGGTATGAATTTACAGGGATCATTATTGTCCAGCAGGAAAATGATTGTCTGTGGGACCTGGGTTTTCAAGCTCCTATGCAGGGGAGGAAAAATGTCCACGAATAAAATACCCTAGGGAAGCCAAGAACAAATGGATGACCAGGTAGGCTGCCTTAATAAAGGTATGGTAGGATAGCGGTGAAGAAGCTGAGCTACCGGTAAAGCCTTGAGAAAGGCTGTGCGTACCTGAGCGCTTGTGGCTGAAGGCTGAGTAAAGCCTTTAGAAAGGCTTCATATACAGGTCGTAGTTCCGGCTGGTCAGGTTGCCTGGGGAGAGGAACCGCTAGTGTGGCAGCTAGAAATCAAAGATGAAACACACAGAAAAAACAGGCAAAACAACGTAAATGTGGCTCGGCTAATGAGCTCTGCTCGCCGTGGTGGCAAAAAATCAATGTAGTCGAAGTTCAGATTCTAGAAGGTCGTACTTTATTGAAGTAAAAAGTACCAGAAGTACAATCACCATCGAAGCATAGTTCCTTAATGGAAAGAGTGATCCTGAGGATTTCCTTTTATAAGAGTACCTGGGGGTGTGTCAGTGGGAGCCAATCAAGTGTGGGTGATAAACCTTTATTGTGATTGGCTACGACAACTTGACATCACACCTTACAATCTGATAGGTTAGATACCCTGAGCCAGCTCATACGTGGTTAGTAGAATCACTGTAAACCTACAATAGTGAAGTTCAGAGATTAGCTAAAATTAGCTAAAAAAAATGTAGTTAACTTCAAAATAGTCTTGCTGGAAACAATCAACCCTTGCTGGTAAAATATATTGTTAGGCTACACTTTTCGAAATCTTTGTCAGGATGGTGGACGACCTAAAAGAGCATAATAAGCAAAGCTGAGCATACTAGAGAAATAGCCACAACATGTATGTAAAATAACATGTATGTAAAATAAGAAACGGGCTAGAAAACCAAAAAATAAGACCAAAAAATAAGAACCAGGCTAGATATCCAAAAAATAAGATACAGAAACTAAAAAGAGAAACAAAATTGTGAAAAATTCTTAAATAAAGGGTTACCAATAGAAACTAATGTAGTAAGATATGGAACTGAATGAGGGCTGTTAATTAAAAAAAAAATCTTAAAAAGGCACTGATATGTAACCTGAAAAGCTAGAAAGACACGAAAAAAAAGTAATACTGAACCATTGTAGAAAACATGAAAGACATGAAAGACAAACAAATATATATAGATGAACCATTGACCATAAACAAATGAGTCAGAATTTGCCAGTGGAAATGTCAGACCATGGGCTGGAGGTAGACTGGTGAGATCAAAACTGGCTGTCGCACGAATGGTAACATTTCATTGGTAAATCTGTTAGAGGTCCAGGCGCAGAGGTTGTGGTATACGGTATTGTATCTTTCTGAGATACAAGACTGGGATGAAAGATTCTGCATAGTTGAGGCCTGGTCTTTTCCTTGCCTGCAAATGTATTTGCCACTCGAGTTCCCTCTTCTCAAGCAGCGAGTTGTGGTCCCCGCCTAGTGGGAATTTAGGGATGTGTTCAAGAACATGAAATTTGAACGTATTTTGTCCTAGGTTCCTGAGAGCATGCACTGCCAGCTGGTTTGTCACTTTTAAGTATTTTAAGTCATGCAGGTATTTTGCTATCCTCGTTTTAAGGGAGTTGACCATCTTGCACACATAGAAAGCATTGCATTTGGTACATGCTGCCCTGTAAACCACTCCTGTGACATTGCAGTCACCTCTGAAATTAGGTGTGTAGTGTCTCCTGCCATTGGGGCAGTAAAAGCCTGCAGCACTGCTAATGTGTCTACAGTAGTGGCAGGGAGGCTCACTGCAGGCAAAGGTACCAGGGTTGTCAAGTTTAACTTGGCAGGGGTGTTCCAGAAAGTCCCTAATGCTTCTCTCTTTTCTAGCTGTGAAAGAGGGTTTCTCTGGAAAAATCTGGCCAAAAGACCTGTTATTTGTGATGATGGGCCAATTGTCCATTACAATCTGGATGATGTCTTTGTAGTCCATAGAGAAGTCCTGGACTTTTTAGCCTGAGACTACTCAGAAGGGCTAATCAACAGGATCCTCGACCCCATCATCAGCCAGTGCCAACTTGGCACCCCTAGGGCTCTAACTGACACCAGGATACAGACCACCCCAGAAACTAGAGTCCAGTTCAACTGCATCCTGGACTTCTCTATGGACTACAAAGACATCATCCAGATCGTAATGGACAATTGGCCCATTATCACAAATAACAGGTCTTTTGGCCACATTTTTCCAGAAAAACCCTCCTTCACAGCTAGAAAAGGGAGAAGCATTAGGGACTTTCTGGAACACCCCTGCCAAGTTAAACTTGACAACCCTGGTACCTTTGCCTGCAGTGAGCCTCCCTGCCACTACTGTAGACACATTAGCAGTGCTGCAGGCTTTTACTGCCCCAATGGCAGGAGACACTACACACCTAATTTCAGAGGTGACTGCAATGTCACAGAAGTGGTTTACATAGCATGTACCAAATGCAATGCTTTCTATGTGTGCAAGATGGTCAACTCCCTTAAAACGAGGATAGCAAAATACCTGCATGACTTAAAATACTTAAAAGTGACAAACCAGCTGGCAGTGCATGCGCTCAGGAAACTAGAACACAATACATTCAAATTTCATGTTCTTGAACACATCCCTAAATCCCCACTAGGCGGGGACTACAACTTGCTGCTTGAGAAGAGGGAACTCGAGTGGCAAATATGTTTGCAGGCAAGGAAAAGACCAGGCCTCAACTATGCGGAATCTTTGACTCCAGTCTTGTATCTCAGAAAGGTACAACACCGTATACCACAACCTCTGAGCCTGGACCTCTAACAGATTTACTGACAAAATGCTACCTTTCATGCGACAGCCAGTTTTGATCTCACCAGTCTACATCCAGCCCATGGTCTGACACTTCCCCTGGCAAATTCGGGCTCATTTGATTTTGGCCAGTGGTTCATCTACATATATTTTTTTGTCTTTCATGTCTTTCATGTTTTCTACAATGGTTCAGTATTACTTTTTTTTCATGTCTTTCTAGCTTTTCAGGTTACATATCAGTGCCTTTTTAAGATTTTTTTTTAATTAACAGCCCTCATTCAGTTCCATATCTTACTACATTAGTTTCTATTGATATCCATTATTTAAGAATTTTTCACAATTTTGTTTCTCTTTTTAGTTTCTGTATCTTATTTTTTGGATATCTAGCCTGGTTCTTATTTTTTGGTCTTATTTTTTTGGTTTTCTAGCCTGTTTCCTATTTTACATACATGTTATTTTACATACATGTTGTGGCTATTTCTCTAGTACTCTCGGCTTTGCTTATCATGCTCTTTTAGGTTGTCCACCATCCTGACGAAGATTTCAAAAAGTGTAGCCTAACAATGTATTTTACCAGTAAGGGTTGATTTTTTTCCAGCAAGACTATTTTTAAGTTAACTACATTTTTTTAGCTAATTTTAGCTAATCTCCGAACTTCACTATTGTAGGTTTACAGTGATTCTACTAACCATGTATGAGCTGACTCAGGGTATCTAACCTATCAGATTGTAAGGTGTGATGTCAAGTTGTCGTGCCCAATCACAATAAAGTTTTTTTCACCCACACTTGATTGGCTCCCACTGACACACCCCCAGGTACTCTTATAAAAGGAAATCCTCAGGATCACTCTTTCCATTAAGGAACAACGCTTCGATGGTGATTGTACTTCTGGTACTTTTTACTTCAATAAAGTACAACCTTCTAGAATCTGAACTTCGACTATGTTGATTTTTTGCCACCACGGCGAGCAGAGTTCCTTAGCCGAGCCACATTTATGTTGTTTTGCCTGTTTTTTCTGTGTGCTTCATCTTTGACTTCTAGCTGCCACACTAGCGGTTCCTCTCACCAGGCAGCCTGACCAGCCGGAACTACAACCTGTATACGAAGCCTTTCTAAAGGCTTTACTCAGCCTTCAACCACAAGCGCTCAGGTACGCACAGCCTTTCTCAAGGCTTTACTGGTAGCCCAGCTTCTTCACCAACATCCCACCATACCTTTATTAAGGCAGCCTACCTGGTCATCCATGTGATCTTGGCTTCCCTAGGGTATTTTATTCGTAGGGATCATTATTGCTTATTAAAGAAATTGGGTGGAATGTGACACAGAAAAAGCATATGGCATCATTGCATCATTAAGTTAATACAGTTATCCTATGAAAATGCTAAAGTCTGTATTGTAATTCAATCCATTGCTTACTATAAGCATAAGGACAAGAAAGGAGGTGAGACAAGGTTGCCTAATTAGGATATCTGATTTTTACTAGTAATAGATGCAGTTGTGTATTATGTAAAATTTAATTTACAAATGGGATTTATTTCTATAATAATGTCATACATTTGCCATTAATTATATGGTATGCAGATGGTATATAGTGTCAAAAAATTCTCAGTTGATAGAAGTGATATATAAATAGTGACATTTTGGCTACAAAATGTGGGATTAAATGTTAATTGCAAGAAAGGAAAGGTTTGGGGAAACTGTAAAAATGCTGGAATATACTTTAGCAGAACAGAATTTGAGGTTTTACAACATTGTTTTTGGTAGTTATGACAGAATGAATAAATAATGACAATATATTTTAGATGATGTGCAGTGTAGTTGTAACACTTGTGTATTTAGATTAACTTTTTGAAAAAAGTATATCTCCTTAATACTGTCTTACTAGGAGATCTGGTTATTTAGGTATGATTGTATTTGTTTCTTCTAATTTAGCAAGAAAGCTCGTGCAAATAATATTGAATGCTATATGGGACTCTTAATTAAATCCAATAAAAAGGGGTGTCATATGCAATAAAAAAAGGTTTAGGATTAAAACATTTTATAGTTTTCTTAGCTTCTCTATTTCTACATAGTATATTAACATGAATCACATTTCATAAAGATAATGCTACGGTATCATAACAAAATGCTGGTTTAAGATAGAAAAGATAAACTGTAAGAACAATTATTTATACTACTTGGCAAGCGTTTATTAAAGGTTGGGATTTAGATGAAATTATATGTATCATCAGATGTTGGCTGTTGCAAAAGATTGGGATAGACATAATATTTATATTTATATTTTCTTTTAATTAATATATAATATTTCCTGTGTTAGTTATGTTTAGATATTTTGTTTATTTTAACTATGCTTATTTTTGCAAAACTTTTTTTTTAATTTGTATTTTTGTAAATAAAGGACCCTACCATTTTTAATAGCTGCAATTGGGTATTTTACATGTGTATGAGCTACCATCAACCCATGCTGATTGGACCACAGTTTAATCTCTAATTTCAAGGGTGCATATTCAGGAGTGCAATACCCCTAATAGTGAATAGCAGAGTCAACAATGCAGTCACCATGACTGGGAATGCATCTCACAGCTTTCTGGTCTTCAAATACCAATTTGTTGAGCCACTGCCACTGCTACTTGGTGCATAGAAATGGTTAATGGATTTTCAGTGTCAAACATTTCTGAATGGCATGACTCATTCCTGCATAGAAAGGAGCATTTAATCATGTAGCAATTGTTTTATACATCAACAAATACTGCAAGATACACACATGCAAAATCATACTGCCAGACATTCATGACTGTGTGTGTGTGTGTGTGTGTGTGTGTGTGTGTGTGTGTGTGTGTGTGTGTGTGTGCGCGCGTGTGTATGTGCATACAGATGTACTTATTTATATTGATGCATATATTGCATTTTGTTTACTGGATGGTCTCACTGGACAATGAGGTTTTCTTTTTCACAGTTTACCTAATATTCTGGTATAATAAAGATGCATAGTTAATATAATATAGCAAATATAAAACAACAGACAATATAAAGGTGACAGAAATCACATTATATGATGAATCTATTTAAAATCAGACAGCACACACCACAGGTATGCAAACAAAGTAGCCCTGTTGGCTGATCAGATTTGTTGGATGGTTGCTGGTTGGATGTACTCTTTATTGATGTATGCCAGCTTGGTACCTGTTTTGGCATCACTAGTGGCATTGTGACTTTTTTCCTTATACGGATATTTTTTTTTTTACTTTATTGGCCTCAACTTCTTAACTTGCATTTCAGTGATTGCGAGCATATTTTTAAATTATTTTAAATATTTCAAATGTTCCCCTCCTTACACTTTAATTTTTTTTTTAAGTTGAGGATGTAGAATGGATCTGTGAGCTGCTTACTGCTAGAAGGAAAGACCTGTGGTTGTGCAAATGAGGCAGAAGAAGCTGCAGCTTGAAGATGACCTTCGAACTTTACAGGAAGTCTTACTATAAAAAGTTGGTACAGAATGATACGTAATGCTTAAATACAGACTGTTCTTTTATTAAAGAATCCTAAATGTCAATAATAAGTACATTTGATGTTCTGATGTTAAGTAGAATTTGATCAATACATTATTACAAATTATTTTATAGTCTGTCGCCATAAAACTGAAAATAGCACTGTCTATTTGAAATGGACTATAAGTCACTAAGTTAAAAGATTTTTAATGCAGTGCACTGAATGAAACTTGTTAATGGTAATAGTTACTGTAATATGAGGTTATGAACTGTAAATGTTCTTGAAGACACATAATTAAATTTTAAGAGCAATTAAAAAGTTATGCCCTGCAAAACCACATTGATTACTCTAAAAGACTAGAAAGCAAAATAAGTGTAAAATCCTGGAAACTAAGAAAAGAGAAAACATTGCTGTAAATTCCAATCAACCTATCCTCAGCAACACGATGGTAACCAAAAAGCAGGCAAACTCTTCACAGAAAAAAAACACAGTTTATTGCAGCAATAGAGGCTCTCCAAAGCATAAAATATTAATGATAAAAATCCACAATACATTTTCGTCTATCACTTCATCAGATGTACAAAGTAATAACACATCAAAGACCCTTTATATACACACCCCAATTCAAACCACCCAATGAAAGTCTACCCTTAATTAAATACATATAAATAAATGTCTGTACAACTAAAACGCACTGTTCCATATATATTAAATAAATAATCCCACTATGAAATGTCATGGACTCTATAAAACTTCACTTTAAATAGATATATAATTACTTAAGTCACACTAAAAATAAAAACAATCCTGATCTATTTCAATTTCATGTTAAAATAATAAAATCTCAGAATGGTGACTACTCCCAATAGTGGAAAATCTATTAAAAGTTTTATATAAACATAAATATTAGTTCTTATATATTTATTAACTACATTAACCTATTACCTTAAAAATATTAAATAAATATAAAAAAACATAGTTAAATAAACATACTATAAGATAAAAAGTTGTTAATTTGAACTATTATTTTTAGTCTAGCTGCCCTTAACCTAAGAACTGGAAGTAGGGAAACTGCATCATTTAATCCAGGTGATCTACTGGCCTCCAACAAAATCTGCCAGTAAAGTTCCCTGTATTCAATCGTCACCTCCCACATTCCCCCTCTCATATCTTTAGAAATTTCCTCTAGGACAAAAAAACTAAATTTAGCCCTGTCACATTGTATGCTATGCTTGTATAGGGTATTATTAGTATTTGTAGTACGTATTACATTTAGGTGTTCATATATTCGTCTCTTTAATTTCCTCTCAGTTTTACCTACATAGAACGCATAACATACACATATAGCTAAATATACAACACCACTACTATCACAGTTACTATATTGCTTTGCTGTTAAGGTTCTTTTTCTAGGATCCAAAACAATGGATCCTTTATTAATAATGTAGGGACACTGAGCACACCTAACACATTTAAATGTCCCCCACCTACATTGATTTCTACTCCCTTTGCCCTTTTGCTGACCTTGAAGAATATTCTTAATATTAAGCCCTTTCCTATAAATACATTTAAAAGGATTAAAAACTATTTGGGAAGACATAACATAGCATTTGAAAGAAATTGTAGTATTTAAAGTGCTGCAATGAGCCATCTCAGGCTGTTAGCTCTGCTTTTATGCAAGTTTACATCCCCATTTTCAGGAAGGGCTAAAGCAGCTGGTGCTTGTTTGGCACATTGAGCTATTAGTAAAGTTGCTTGCATATGCTAAACATTGCACAGTGAATATGAAAATAAGAGGTGATAAATAGACATATCCCATTTGTAATTAAACAAACCATTACTAACTGATATTAGTTGGAAGAAACTTGTAATAACATTAAGTACTGCATAACAAAAGTTTTTAGAGGTAAAGCAAAAAGTGGATAGAGATTTTATGTAGATGGAGGTTGATTTGAAGGATTATATAATCAAATCAAGAATGTTACATTCCATGTTAGCAGTTGTAAATATATTTGTTATATTGTTATTTAGTATTTTTTATTTTTGTCCATAACAAAGAACATTGAATTTAAATAATATCAGACTTTTGGAAACAGCCACTTAAATCTGCTCGAAGTAATTCAGAAATAATAATATATAAATGTATCTCAATGAACATAAATAAATTAAATAATCCAATGAAAAGAGGTGTTTTTTTAATATCTTATAATGAATAAAGCTGATATAGAATTTTTACAGGAAATGCAGCTAATAAAGAAAGATATTGATAAATTAACATGTAAGCAATATTCAATATTGGATTCACATTATAAGGTCAAAAGGAGAGGCACTATAAGACTCTGGAAGAAATCATTAACTATTCCTAAAGTGATTCACTTTTACACTGATAAAAATTGTATGATGACATTAGTTGCACTTGAAATAGGTAAAAAAAAAGTTTATTTTTGTTAACATGTATTTGACCCCTGGAATGGTTCCAAAATAGCAAAAAAAAATTTAGATCTTATAGCTCTGTGTGCAAAAGGTGAAATTTTAATGGCAGGGGATTTTAATTGTATACTTTCAGAAAAGAATACTTCTGAAGATGAGAAATCCTAAATAACTGCTAAACAGCTAAACAATTTCACTAATATGATGGATCTTAGAGATATTAATTAATTAAAACTGGCAAATTCACTAAATTATACATATTATTCCTACAGATTTGGCACCCAAACAAATATTGATAAAATACTCACCTCTAATGAACTATACTCAAAATTAGAAGAATTATCAATAACATCTTGTGCTTTGCCTGACCATAATACCATTATTTTAAAATTAATTTAAAACCAAATTAATTAATTTATGGGCAAAGAGTACTGGCATATGTAGTCAAACTTAAAGGATTTAATGAATGGTTTATAAATGAATTGCAATTTTTTATGGACACTAATAACAATGGTGAAGTCTCTAATGTTATCCTATGGGATGCATTAAAAGCATATATTTATGATAGAACTAAGAGCTGATACTGAAAAGAAAGGAATGGGATAATGAACTAAATGTGCTTCAAAGACTGATAAAATTAAAATTAAAAACCCATTGATAGAGATATGAATGTAGAATTAAAACTATTGAATCAAAAATACATAGAAATTTTAACTCACAAAGTTTCAATAAACTTTGAGAAGCGCAAGTTGCAAACTTATACGGTAAATCCTAAAAATATGCATAGAATAGCAATAAGATCAAAAACATTAAGTAATATTAATCGTGTTAAGGAAATTACATATTTAGCAAACAATAAGTCCAAAAGAGTAACTAATTAAAAAGACATTTTGGAAGCTTTTAGAAGCTATTATGAAGAAATATATAATATTAACTTAATACTAGATAATAGTGACAATGCGGATAATTTCCTAAAAGATAATATAATGCATACAATTACAAAAGAATAAAATATGCTAGACAGGGGCAGCTCATGCTATAGGAGTGCAGGACTGCAGCCCCCCACCTGTAGAAAGAAAAAAGAAAAGAATAAAAAATAAATCACGAGTCCCAGAACTCCACGCATGTGTGCTTGGAGTTCCTGGTACTCACAGAACTCCAGACTGCTGTGTTAGGCAGTCTGGATAGGGAAGAAAGAGATCTCTGTCCTGCAGCCCCAGAAGTTTGTGAGGTGATGACCACACAGACCAGAAGGACATCGGACTGCTTCACCCGCAGCCTACTCTTTTCTCACAGGGAAACCAGTATAGCTTGAGTGGGCTGCTGCAGTGGATGAACAGAGTTTGATCTGCTTCTATGGAGGTAGGATGTGTATTCAGGATTGATCCAGCTGCTATGGAAGACAAATGGAGTGTGTGTGTGTAATGCCCCAGTTGCTATATACTGGTAGCTAGAGAGAACACATGGTGGCAGGTAGAGAATACTCAGGCTTGAACCCCATACCTTGGGTGCAGGTAGTAAAGGCCTGAACTCCCTTCCCACCACCATTTGAAAAAAATTGCAGATTTTTGCATCATATTTGTTCTGTTTCTCATAAAATCTGTGGTTTCTGTATGATTGTTGTTCCTGGTAAAGTCAGTAGTGCAGTGGTGCACTGGTAGCATTGTTGCCTGACAGCTACAGGTTCTCTGGTTTGATTCTTAGCTGGAGTGCTTTCTATGTGGAGTCTGCATATCTTCCCATCTCACAAAGACATGTGCCTAGAGTGTTTCTCCCTGCTCTGCTGAAAATTGGCTTTTGTTCCAAGTCAGACTTTCCTGGTTAACAAATGTTAAATAAAAATAACAGGCATTTGAATTTCAGACTTCATATTCTTCAGAAAGCACATGACCTTTTATTCTAGCTATTTTCTAAGTTTATAACATGGGTATTTGAAATTTGTCCGTATTTTTGAGACTGTATTCCCCCATTATTGGCTTTGTCCGGGTTTTTTGTGCTAAGGTTGATAGCTATAGTGAGTACTGAATTCACTGAATTTGTTTGGAGGCCGTATTCCTCCATTACTGGCTTTGTCCACATGTTTGTTGCTAAGAGGTTGAGAGGTATGGTGAGAACTGAATTCACTGAATATGTTTGGGGGTTGTATTCCCACATTATTGGTTTTGTTCAGGAGTTTTGTGCTAAGAGGTTGACAGCTATGGTGAAAACTGAATTCACTAAATTGTAGCCATTTAAGTTTCAGTCTTCCTCTCTTTCACAAAACAAAAAGGTTGGTATAGTGGTATGTTTCTCTGATTGTTTTGCACAGGCTCCCGGGTTCAATACTTAGCAATGAAATGTATGGTGGTAACACAGAATTTTATTCTAGCAACTTTCCAACATTATACAAGGAATGTTTAAAACGTGTCCCTGTTTTTTGGGCTTTTGCCCCCCCCCCCCATACATTTTGTCTTTTTCCAGATTTCTTGTGCTGCAAAGTACAGAGATACAGCTGAGTGTCAAGTAGATTTTACAAGGAGTAAACAAAAACAAAAGTGTAGTGCTGCTTATGGTGAGCTTGCTTGCATTGTTAATAGCACAACAGGTAGTATACTTGCATTTGATGCAAAAGGCTATGGGTTCTACTCCCACAGTAAGTAGATGCATTGCTAATACTGTATTGTGTTGTAAAGGGAGTGGATGCTGCAGTCCTTTTTGACAAAAATACCTAGTTACTATGAACCTGTTTTCAGCTTGCCATCCATTTCCTATTGCAATATTACTTACTTATCATTTTTTTAATGCAACATAGATAATTTATTCCTCAAGGGCAACATGACCTTTATTTGTAGATGAAAGAATGAAATATAAAGTTGTTTGCTAGCAGCAACCTCTTCATTAGTTACAGATTTCTTTAATGTGGAATTATTTAGATGACTTTTACTTCTTCAGAGATTGTGCATATTGACTAATACTGGTGGACTGTAGAAGTTGACTAGAGTTTTATGATGGAAATGTTCTCAATTGGGCAATTTTGTCATTATTGGTGCATGCATTTTGTTTCATTGTTTACTGTAAAAATGTTCAAAAAAATAAATTTAAAATGCCCTCTAACAACTGTACTGTATTGTACAAGGAATTTAATTTAATACAATCAGGAAGGTGTATCAAAGAGCATGTGTATGTTTCGTGTGCAAGGGGCCTATGATTTGAAAACAGCCCAAAGTTAATCTTTATCTGCCACTGGTAAAATGTATTTTCTTGGAATGTGGGTTTCAATGCTGTTTCAATGAATATGAGTTTCAAGGGCAGAGAAGTTTTAATGCTAAGTATGTTTTCATTGTTAGACTGCATTGCTTTGTTTAGCAGACGTCTTAGTGTTTGTGCTGTAAAATGCAAAATAAAACTTTCAAATGAAGTCCAAATCATCATAGAGGTGAAACAGTATGCACATTAGTGTTTATGGTAAATGGGGTGAAATAGCCAAGTAATGGTTCATTGGAATGGCTGCAGGGGGGAGGCTCCATTCGATGATGATTTTGTGAGGGGGAAGGGCGGCAACTGCCCCGGCTGAACTATACCTCCCAACTGTCCAGATTTTCACAGAATTAATAGATTTTTACTTCTTATTTTTGGTTTGTTCCTCTTAAAATTTGTGGTTATCTGGCAAATCATTTAGGAATTAAGTCACTAAATAATGACAGACACTGAGTTTCAGATTTCATAACCTTCAGAAAAATGCATACTAAAGCAAGACCTGTTACATTCTATCAACTGTCTCAGTTTATACAAGAGCAATTTTTAGTACTGTTGTATGCTCCCCCAATATAGTTGGCCTTGTCCAGATTTCCTGCATTAACAGGTTGAGAGGTACATGCAAATAAATTTCTTTATAGAATTAGGCATATCCAAACCTTTCAACTGTCCCCGATTTTGGCTCAAAATGTTACTCTTCCCCTAATAATCCCTCCGCAAAATGGCAATTTTGGAAGAAAACGTTGAGGGTTTACAATTAATAAATAACTGTAATAATCAGAGTTATAGATTACTTTTATTTCAGAAATGCATGTAGATTCTTTTATTTTGTCAGCTGCTCAAGTTAGCAGTACTAATATTAAAAAGTGTCCCTTCTTTGACAGGTTCCTAGCTGTATTGTGTGGCTATTTTATATTTTTGGTCCATTTTTCATAAAATTGTGTTTTTTTGGCAAATTAGTGGCAAATCATTAAAGACTGAAGTTAGAAAATAATGACAGACATTTGAGTTTCAGATTTCATACCCTTCAGAAAATTCATACTAATGCAAGACCTACTACTCTATTATCTTTCTAAGTTTATAAGAGCAATATTTAAAAAGTGTCCTTATTTTTGGGCCTTTGTCCCCCTTCTATGTATGGCTTTGTCTGGATGTCTTGCTCTGAGGTTGAATGTATGACAAATGTGTCAGGGCCATTACAGTCAGCCAGAGATATTTCAAATTGTGACATACTTGCTGCACCTCACTCCCCTATGTAGTGACTCTGGATGTGCCCAAGCAAGGAAAGGAGCAGTTATGCAATGTAAATGTACAGAGTATCCCCCCATCCAAGGTAGACACAAGTACTACAGTGGCTTTTCATCTGTCCTTGATTTTGCAGAATGTTCTGGTTTCTGTCATATTTTTATACTGTTGATTTATGCTTGTTATTATTCAGAAAGCGCCTGTTGCTCTGTGTTTAAGTAGCAATGCTTGAATGACCATCAGGTAAGCTTCTCTGAGATTGTAAGATGCAAGTAAGCTTTAATAAGTATACTGTTAAAGAATTGCCAACATTAAAAGCCTTTCTGTTGTTGCCATGCAGAGAATACTTACATAATTAGATAACGTATAAGCCTTGGTTATTGAAATGCATATTTGTAATAAAGGACAGGATTACATTAGTTTAAAAAGCTCATTACATTTGTTGGAGACTTGCAGTCATCTTTGCAGGCTTTACCTGTAAACTAAACAGAATGCAAATCTATCATGTGTGGTCCATAATCTGTGCAGTAATCCTTTAAGCAATGTATTTTGAGCTTGTTTCTTGTTTGCTTTTCATTTTTTACTTTGATCATGTTTTTCCTATGAAACAAGTAGACAGTTGTCAGGCAGCAGGTCTTTTTTGGATAAGAAACATTTTTACAAGTGGGGGTATCACAGAGATTGCTACTTTCAGCATGTTACTTGGTACTTTATTAAAGCTGAATATAAATTATAATTAGAACTGCAGTGCAAGAAGAAGTGGTTTGAGTTGAGTGCTGCTTGTTTTTCTTATACTTGATTTTGACTGGCATTACAGTAATGTATTTAAAAAGTAATTTATTTCTTCATGCCTCTCAACCTTTTTGTTTCCATCTAGATATTAAGTAAGCTGTCATACAGCCAATGCATTGAAATATTTTTTTCTTCTGCACTTCATTTTGTCTTGATTGGACTCTCACAATGATGGTTTGGAACCCAAGGCAGCGTATTTAATTAACGTTACAGTTTTTGTACATAGCTCCTCCACTTTCTAGTTGGCCACACCCCTTCATGTTGGCCCCTCCCATTCAGCCATCTCCTGCAGCCCCCCTTTAATTTGAAGTCACCAGCCGCCACTGATGTTAGATACATTTATGACTATTAGAGAAATAAAGGAATAAATAAAACATTTAAAAAATAAGAAGGTTCTTAGTTTAGATGGTATGATTCCAGAGTTATAAAAATAATCCCACATAATTTCCTAAAAATTCTAGTAAATACATTTGACAAAGTCAAAAGTACATTAAATATCCCAACTTCATAGAAATATTCTTTAATTTCCCACATTTTAAAACAAGACAAAGGCCCTAAGATATGTTCTTCATATCAAACTATTTCCTTATTAAATATTGACTATAAAATGTCCATGGCTATTCTGTCTAAATGATTGAATAATATAATACCAAACATAATAAATGAAGATCAAACTGGGTTTATATTGATAAGAAAAGTGCATGACAATATCATAAGACTTTTAACCTTAATAGATGTAGCTAATAATAATAAAAAAAGAGTTGTTGATAATATCCTTAGACATTGATAAGGCATTTGATTCAATTCAATTAATTGGTTATAGTTACAAAAAGTTCTAAATGTATTTAATTCTTCTTTAAACTTTATATAATTAGTAATGAAATTCTATAATAATACTTATTTTATTAAAATTGGTTCTTTCCTTCCTTGTTCATTTAAAATATCAAGGGAAACAAAACAAAGATGTCCACTGTCTCCATTACTCTTTCCCTTATCTACAGAATGTTTTTGCCACATTTATTAGAAATTTATAATGGAATAAAAGGTTTTTCGATCAATGATGATTATAACTCCAAAACCCAATTATTTGCAGATGATATTTTACTATTAGAAACACTGAATCTTCATTAAAGAATGTTATTAAATCAATAAACTACTTTAAGAAAATTTCTGGATTAAAACGTAATTACAGTAAAACAGAAATAATGCTAATAAAGGAGTTACATCTAAATTAAAAAAATACAACAACATTAATTATGAAAATAAACAACATAAATATTTAGGGGTAAATATAAAAACTAATTGGAGAGAAACAGTAGCACTAAATTATAAAAATCTAAGTAATAATATTTCCAAACTTATTGAAAGTTGGAATATAATCTTTTTCTCAGTGGAAGACAGACTTGTAATAATAATACCAAAGATATTATATGTTGGTCAATCATTAATACTATTACCTCCCAAAAAACATTAAGAGATTAAATACAATATTTGTTTAAATTTTGTGGCATCCTCATAGGCCAAGAATATCTTATGATTGGCATATTAGGAGCTGGGAAGAAAATGGAATTAGTTTCCCTAATCCTGATCTTTATATCAAATCTACTTTTTGAACATTGCAACCCTTTGGCTAAACCCAACATATAGCTCAAATTAGAAATGTCTGCATGAAATAATTTTAGTTTCAAATATTGCAAATTAAACAAAGCATAATATTACATTCAATATAAATATAATGTATTGGGCACTAAAAGATTATTGCTTAAATAATGGAAACATTGCTAAGCACACATTTGGATTTAGGCACATGTTATATAATTTCAAAATGGTAATGGAAAGTGATTATTTAAACAGTTATTATTCCTAATTTTCCCTATAGTTTGTTTCATTGATTATTTACAATCTTTTAATATAAACATATTATCTAATCTTGAGAAGAATAATTTAAAATTTTGGTATCAATTCTTATTTGGAAACAAAATAAGTTTTTTCAGAAAACCTTTTAGCTAAATATAATGTAAACAATGCAAATTGGATAGATATTCAAACACTAAGAGACTTTATAAATAGTAGTTTACAATTACCATTAGTTATGAACACTAAACCTATTCCAAATTTTTAGAATTCTTTTTTCAGATGAATACTTTTAAGTGTAAAAATAAGTTGTTCTTATCAATAATTCACAAAATTTTAAGAACTGAATTTACAGTTTTTGATGAGTCTCATTGGGAATTTTCCACAAAAATAAATAAAGAACCATTTTCAGAGGTTAATAAAATGTTAAAAGTCTGTAAGCAGCTTCACATCAATAATTTATTGAAAGTTTTTTTTTACCTGGAAGTTTCTCCATAGAACTTTTTTATTGCCAAGTAAAATATCACTTTTTTATAAAAAAGAAAGCATAATATGTTGGAGATGCAATGACAGTTTAGAAGCAGATTGGGAACATATGGTTCTAAAGTCCCAAAAGGTCTACTCTGGGAAGAATTTAGAATTTTTCTTAAAGCCTTATGGTCAGACAAATATAATATATTGAACTCTTTAATTCTATTTAATTCTCCAATTCCAGGTCCTACTCCTAGAACTCAAGTGCCTGTCTTTTTCAGAATTCATTTATCTAGCAAAATGTGTATGTAATAAGGAGTTGCAAACCTTGCACAATACAACGATAAATATTACACATAAGAAATTATCTTGGCAAAAACTTAAAGATTTATTGGAGAAATATTAATATAGTTGATTAATATCAATTTTTGTTATGGACACTGCATATAGTTTTTGTATGGAATTTTTTATTGTTTATATGTTTATTGCATTAAAACAGGAACACAAACCAGGAAAATCAGAAAAAAGGAAGGTGAAGACTTCGGAGCCACAAATATGTAGTTTATTGACTGTTTTTGTCCTATAATAACAGACATCTTCAGAACAGTAAAACCTATCCCCTCTTGGCCTTAAATACACACATTGAACCAATGATAACAAACCAAAAAAACAATTAGTCAATTAGGTAAAAAAAAATGTAATTGAAACTTAAAAAAAAATCCCTAGTAAGGTGTCTGCCATATAAAGGCACTGAAATACATTGTAACAATACCACACAAAAACTGATATAGTACTGTCTGACACTTAAAAAAACCTTTAGCTAAAAAGTGTTATAATAGTAACCTTAACAAATTTAATCTAACTTTACTAAGCCCATTATAAATACTCAACTGCCTTCAGTTTTAACACACTAGGCAAGGAAACAGCTTCATTCAATCCAGGGTAATGGGTGACATTTGCCTTGAGCTGCCACTTGAGTTCAAGAAACTCTAAATAGTCCTCCACTGGACCACCCCTTTGTCCCAAATTTACTTGATTGATTGTTAAGAACTTAAACTTTTGCCCAGGGTTCTCCAATACATGCTTATAAAGACCATTTTTAGATTGTTTTTTCAATGTCAAAGTTGTGTTGGTAAATACATTTCCTAAGGCTTAACTTTGCCTTCTCCATATAAAATATTCGGCAGTCACCACATTGGGCCAGGAAGACAACTTTACTTCCACAGTGAAATTTATACCACAGTTTATCAACACCCAATCTACCATCAATTTAGATACTTCAAGGATAAAAGGGCATTGTGCACAATAACCACATTTGGACATTTTCCCTGTTCTATCATCTTTTTAATGCTTTGAAGCAATGTCTTACTGCAAACATCTTTCCTATAGACTACTAAAGGTTTACGGCCCAAGTTATCCAGATATTCCTGGTCTACCCAAAAAATGTTCCAATAAGATTCCACTATAGCCCTTACCTCCTGAAAGCTGAAATTAAAGGTGACAAATAATGCCTTATTATAACCCTGCGGGGGTATATGTCCTGCTCTTAGATTGTTCATGATCCCATTACCTTTCCCAAGCAGTGGGACAAATTACCCCAGTCTCTTCTTTTCCTTCAACTCATTAACAATATTTAGTAAAAAATCCCTAGGGTATCCCATCACCTTAAACATGCTAACCAACCTGTCAACCTCATTCTCAAACTCCAAGTCCTCAGTCACCATCCTAGCTAATCTCACACATAGACCTTTGACAAGGGCTTTGTTTTTCCTAGTGTTCAGGATGTATACTTTCAAAATGTAAAAAAGAGTTTGAGCAGGTTGGTTTACGATAAATGGTTGACTCAAAACACCTGTTTACCTTGTTGATATGTAAAGTAAGATCCAGAAAGTTAGCTACACTACCCTGAACATCCATAGTGAACCTTAAAAGATCGCTAGTAGAATTAAGGTAGTCATAGAACTCTTGCAACTTTTCCTCACTGTCCATCCAAAAAAAGATCATACCATCCAAAAAGTATCTGTATAATACCCAGGACTCTTGATAACATGAGTTAACAACATAGTTCAACTCCCAAAAGGAAAGTACAGCATTGACAAATGTTGGGGCACAGACTGCCCCATTGCCACCCCCTTCTGCTGTTTAAAAAGTTGGTTCTTGAAAGCCAGGTAATTGTTTTCTAGTATCATGGTCATAAAAGTTCTTAAAGTGTCTGCCATATTCTTATCTATAATCCCATAAAAAACAGATACTGATGAAACCAATCAACCCCAATGTCATGGGGGATAACAGAATACAAATCTTTTATGTTCACAGTAAGTATAGTCACGTTCTTGTCAAACAAATCATCAGATGTTCTCATTAAAAAGTCTTAAGAGTCTTTTAAAATAAAAGGGTTACCCACAAAGATACCCTTTGTACAATTGTCAATGTACTTAGCCAAGAAAAAAGTCTTAGAGGCCTTAGCATCAACAAGTGGGCGCCTTGGTGGATAAGTGAGGCTTTTGTGAATTTTTGGGATTCCAAAAATTGTGAGGATTTTTGGGTTACAGATTATGACAAAGTTAAATACCTCCCTAGCAATCTCTTCATTAAGTAACAATTCATCCAGCAACAAATCAATATTTCTATAAGCTATATTTAGCTGTTTCAGTGAAACCTCCTCATATACATCAGTATAGAATAAATTCAACATTCTGTTCACTTAGTCATTCATATCCATGACTATCAGCCCCCCCACTTTTATCCAGTTTTATCATTCTTATTTGCTTGTTTTTAGAAATGTAACCTAATAAAGCAATTTCTTCCTTACTCAGGTTAAATTGCTCTGGTACACTAACAGGTGACTTCAAAAAGGCCTTAAAGTCCTTCACACAGAGCTTCTCAAACAGTGAAGTAATAGGGTAGTGTGGGAGGTTGAATATACTGCATTTTTTGTTACTACCCAAATTATTAGAACCCTGCTGGGAAGCGTTCCTAAAATAAAATGCACAACTGAGCTTTCTTAAATATAGTTTAAATTCATTAAGGAGCTCTTCGACCCTGGCTTTACGAGTGGCCACAAATGTAAGACCTCTTTCAAATAAATTCACCCAAAAATCATCAACTTCTGCTGCACTAAAGTTAAATAGTTTAAAGTCACATTTACTATTAACAACCATAGAGCAGTTCATATTTGCAACCTCCCCATTCAATACCTCCTGCCTCTCCTCCTCCCCCTCACCATAGGGAGCCAGAGGTAATATTGCCAATTGCCCCCTTCGATCTGGTTGTTCACATTCCCCCTCTCTGGTTAAACATCCTCTGAGATCTGTTTAAAAGGAGCTAGTCAAAAGGGGGACCCCCTTTGGTTATCATCAGTGTCTAAATCAAAGTCACACTCATTCTCATCAAGATGAATCCCTTGATTCCCATTAACATGCATATCAGCCACTGGAGGGGTAGGTTATCCATTCCCTTTCTCGTAATCATCCTTATCCCTTGCTAGTTTTTTACACTTCTTGTTTTTTGCAGCTAAAATGTCATTTTCAATTTTGACAAGAAAACCATTATATTGGTCAAGTTTAGAGCTAAAAAGTAAATCTTTACATATAGCACAATCAAGCTTGTCAATATCAGTCCTTAAAATTCACTTTTGTCTCTCATAGTCTTTTATTAAAAGTTCCAAAAGTTTGCAACCTTGATGGTTAAAAAGGGAAGTCAACTCACAATGTAAACTAGAGTCCTTGACAAGACCCGAAGGGTATTTCCAGACATGTAACCCTTTAGGGACAATTTGCAGCTGAAGACATTCTCTTAGGTGACTGCTTTCCAGTTGAAGCTTTCTATATTTTCAAACCAAGCTAGCGAAAGATTCTAACTGCTTGTCCAACAAACCATAGCTAACATCATTAGTAGCCTGACTAGGCTCCCAATGGAAGCTGACATCTAAAAGCTTCTGTATGCTATGGAAGCATCTCACTGTTAGAGGAAACTGAACATCTTTGCTCATAGCTAGTCCTCAGTCTTTGTGTTGGGGTAATCTCATCAACATTAGACCCTGTTAAACAAAACCAAGACTAAATCCATTTTGCCCAACTGGATTGAGAGGATGAGATAGTTTCTGTATAAGTTCTCCAATCAATAGGGTTAAATTCCCCATGGAGGCAGTGAGTTGGCTTTGCATAACAAGTAAATCCTCTACACCAGCTCGCCGATTTTGATTTAAAATTGAAATAGAAATGCTTTCCAAAAAAAAGCAAACTGATATTTTTGTAACCTTAAACCTATGTTTGGGATTAGCATTTGGAAGCTAAAATAATACATCCAACAGCAGTTTAGCATGCAAGCACTGTCATTTAGATGTTTAGCACAGAGAAATAAGTATAGGAGTTGCTACTTACCTCTAGCCTTCATACTGAGTTTGATGCACTGTTTTCATTTTTAAACAACTGGACTAATCAAATGTCTTAACCAGATCTTATTCTTGTTCACTCCTGAAAAGAGGTTGTTGTGCGAAAAGGTATTTTACAGTTAATGAGTAAAATGAAACAGAAAACAAAAGTAAATCAAACAACACCTTCATTTAGAGGGTTCTCCTTAATAAAACTCTTTACCAAATTATTCAGTAAATTAACCATGTGTAGACTCTAATATCAGTCCAGTTTGGGCAAAGGATGTGAAACCACTTCTAAAATACTGTTGGTCTCCATGTTTGTGAAGCACTGTTTTTTGTTATTTGTGAGTCTTATGGATTACCATGTAGGGACATTTAGTATCATGATTATGAGAGATTGACATTTAGCATTTGTAATTCCAATTTACCCCTGTGAATATTTATTATTATTTATCATTTATTTATTTTTGTTAATCAGAAAAGTCAAACTGGGCTGTAGGTGCTCCTTTTCATCAGAGGCCTGGCGATAAAATCCAAAAAATAAGAAAGATATTGTATAATACAAAATGATATGCTGTAGAACTAGCACACAAAATGGTAAGCATAGTTGCAAGAAAAATCAGTTAACCATGAAAAATTATTTAACACAATAGAAACAGTTGCTTATAATATACAATTAACATATAAAAAACAGCAAAGCGATGTATAAAAAAATGTAAAATGTGAATGAATACATCTTTGGAATAAGACATTATCAGTGTAAATCTGGATCAGAAGTACTTAGGAAGTGCACAGCAGACAGAAAGTGGTGAAATGCAGAGTGGTAGGTATCAAGAGATGAATGATGTAAAATGTTAGATAAATGAGATATAGTGTCACTTAGGTGCAGTTTCATTGATGCGCATTATATGTAGTGATGAATGGAGGTCTTGTTCACACTGTATTAGGTATACCTGCAGAGTAATTGCCATTTAAAGATTTTAGTGAAGGTTTAGTCAGTGTTTAGAAAGGTTATAGAGATTGTGAGACAACACTAGCTAACCTGGAGTAACAGATGTACAGCCATGTGTTATTGAAATGTTTTCTACATGGGATTTAAAACTAGTTGAGTGCGTTTGAAGTCTGATAGAGGTAGGAATGGAATTCCAGATTTTAGAAATATAGCTGGAGTAAAGATTATTACCTATGGAATTGTATGACTGATATGATAAGTTGAATTTTATTCATTGTGAAAAGTGATCTGGATGGGGTATGGAGACACAATGTTTAGTAGGGCTGGGTGGTTTTGTAGTTTGCTTGTGATTTTATAGACTATTGTCCATTAGGCAATGAAAAGGTAGCTTATCAGTTCAGACCAGTGGAGTAATCTTGAGGCTAGGCAGTGATGATGGTGAATCTGTCTACATTATTTTAGCATTGTTTGACTGTAGTTTCGAAAGAGTGCTGAAGCTTAATGAATATGGAGGCAGCATATAATAGTGAAGGAAGGTGGTGAGCCAAGGCTGTATTTGTTGGCACTGTCATTTAGTCTGTTTTCAGTACACTAGGTGTAATTTTGCATGGGTTTATTGATAGATTGATGTATGTGAAGGTTAGTGGAGATTTAACTTCAAGTGTTTGTCTATAATGACACTGAGTACTTCTGTATGAGAGACTATTCCAATGGGCTATTGTTTACTCAGGAAATATAAACGTTTCTTTAAACATATGACAGATTTTGGGGAGTGAATAGCATGAGATATTATTTTAATTTAACAGGAGGTGAGATATTTTGAGCCAAGATTCAATAGCAGAAAATGTACTTTTTTCTTGAAGATGAGGTATTGTTTTGGCATAACAAATGAGTATGGTTTCATCTGTATACTGAATCATGGAGGCCTCTTTGGATAAACATTAAAAAGCATAACCCCTAGCATAGAGCACCTGTGGATCTGCCCGTCAAATGGGTAAGAAAGTGAAACATTCAAGCTATTTCATAGTTTGGTACCTATTTGACAAGTAGCTATGGAACCATTTAAAGGCAGTAGACTCTAGATTTAATAGGGATAGTGTGTGTGGAAGCAAATTATGAGATAAAGTGGTAAAAGCTTTGGATAGATCAAGACATAGTGAGGAGACTAGGGTACCAGGATCCCTGTGAATATTCACTAGGTTGTTGAAACTAAAACATGCTGTAGTAGTGCTGTGTTGAGGTCTGAATTCATGTTGCTTTCTAAGAAATGTTTGAGGAATTGAGTTTGGCTACATTTTTCGAGAATCTCAGATAAAGGAGATGGGATATTTGTTGACAAACTCAATGGCGTTCCCTCCCTCCATGTGGAGGAATAGCTATTTTTTTCCAAATGTCTGGTATGCAGGTTTTACAGGTTTCCTGGATAGATCTATTTATTAAGATCAGAAACAGGGTAAGCTAGAGAGTTGGCAGCTATTCTGAGCCTTTCCATAGGGAGGTTATTTTCGAGATTAGTAGACATTTTAAGCTTAAGTAGCATTTTTTATAATAGAGGTAAGACCGGAGTTAAAACTGAGGAGAGTTGTGCTTATGGATATTTGTGTGGAGATAGGTTGTTTGAAAGTTGGTCATTAGAAAGAATGGTGACAGACTGGATGAAGTGACTGTTGAATTAGTAGACTATGGAATCACCATGATTAGAATTCTTTACAGATGGCTAAACTAGGCATCCTGGGTTAAGTAGGATATGGATGAAAGTCCAAAACAGCATTAGAGTATTTTGTTAGCTGCTTTGGAAATTGGAATTGTTCTCTCTCTCTCTCTCTCTCTCTCTCTCTCTCTCTATCTATCTATCTTCCTATCCAAATTGTTTTAATCAGATGTAATATGCTATTTGGTTTGATTTAACATTCTCTGTAGTATTGTAGATTGTATTTTTTAATTAATTAATGTATTTATTTATTTTTGCCAAGGAGTCAAGTAAAGATTTACCTGGAAATGTATGTAAGAGCCTAGTGTGAAAAATGCCCTGCTCCCATGATGTGGTATTTTGCAAATCATAAACATGTTTGCCTCAATGAGGAAAGATGTCATTATCAGCTAATTTGCATGTCTCTGAATTGCAGTTACTGTCATGATGTGCAAAATCATTGCTGATCTGCATACTATGATAAGTAACTACTGCTTGTGTAGGCAATGGCATTCCCCCAGTCACACTCCCACACACATGAATAAACATGCAAACACACACACACACACACACACACACACACACACACACACACACACCACAGTCTCTGTACACATCCCTGATTTCTCTGACCTGCAATCTCCATAATAGATGAAGTGCCACTATGGTAAATTTGCAGTTTTCCTGCAGACATGTGTCCAGCCATAGATCCCTGCAATAGCTTAATTGCCATTACAGGATGTGTCAAGTATGCTTGGTGGCTAGTATATCCACCCAAACCTGATCCTTGAACTTCTGTGTTTGCCATTTTGGCACTCAAGGTTAGAGTAATCCTGGGTATCTCTGCCATCCCACCACCCCTATACCTGTAATAGTTGAATAGCCAGTATGGCACTATTGTACCTTCCCTGGTGGTTAATGCTTTTTGCCATCCCCAAACCGTATACTGCTGCTGGTATTATTATTGCACTTATATTTGGAGTAACTCTTGGTGTCTAGTGGGTCCACCACTCCCAATCCCTCTACTGCTTCCATTTTCAGTAGCTGAATGCGACCTTTTAGTCATGTTCACTACCGCAACGTGAAGGGGAGAGCCATACTGATCTACATGGCTAATTAATATATACCTCTCCTTTGTCTGTCTTATTAGCATTCAGCATAGGTTTGTTTCTGAATCCTGAAATGTACTTCAATGTATAGCCAAAGGTGCACATGTCACTGTACCTTTTTGAATTCTCCCGTACTCTTTTCCATTTGATAGGTGCTTGTTGGTTTAGTACATAGAGAGCTGCAAAAGCTGTGAGACTACTGGTATTCTGGTATAAGACATGGATGTTTCCATTTTTTTCTTTATTATATTACAGTTTGTGTTATTTTAAATTTTATTTTACTTAAATTTTTTTTCTTGGAGTTTTAAAAATTCTTTGCAAAGGTTAATTTACAAAATCCCTTTCTATTCACTGATTGAAAAGGAACAGATCTAGCCAAATCAGTGGGAGAAATAAGATGTATATTTATCTGCAAGTGATTAGCTGCATTCCTACTAAGCTGTATTTTTATTTACTACCCAGTTCTGTGACTGTACAGGATTTTTCTCAGTCACTTGATTTGTTCTTTGTGTGTTTTTAATCTTGGTGGCTTTTCAGCAGCTCACCACAACTGTAAATTTGACTTAGAAGTTTCTTCCAGTCTCATCTCATTTATTCTGCTCATTCTCTACTAAAAGATCAAACTAAGGAGGACCTCCATTTGTAACCTTAAAGCTTGAGTTTTCCTCTGTTTCATATCATCCCACTCATTTACTGCACACTGCAGTATAGAAAATCAATATTTTCCATCTTACTTTTAAAAACTGTAACATCTGGGACTGGACTACCAATCACTGGATAGACTAGGGACTGCTTCTCAGGAATCACCTTGGGATTAGTTCTTCTGTCTTACTTCTGGTGAGAGAAGGAGCAGGGGGAGGGGTATTATTTCCTAGAATTTCAAGAGATTTGCCATCACTTGAAAGACAGAAAATAATTTCTTGGGACCCAGCTTGTGACTGTTGTTACTGCTTTGTGCCCAGTGAGAGACGGAGCAAGGCGGCACTAATTTTGTGCTGCTCTCTAACTAGACAGTGTAAATGGGATTTCACTGATTAGTTTGGTTGCACTTTTGGTGAGACCCTCTTTAGGGCCATTGTGCAGTTTGTTTGTTTTTTTATGTCAAGCTGCTGTTAGTTCTAACCAAAGTACCTACTAAAAGAAGGGTACATAGCAAGTGGACTGAGACCAGCGACATCTGGGTCAATGCTACTCCACAGGGAGTAACTTGAGATTACTGCCACTTTTTTGCTTCTGATGAGAGAAAGAGCAATGGCTCATCAGTTCCTAACTGCATGCATCTGTGCTGACACCAGCAATATATCTTCTACTAGAAAGGCAGCACCTCCAGTAATCATCTCTTAACATCACAGGCACTATTAATTCAGCCCACATTACTAAGTACCTGGATCATGGATTTGCACTTTTCCACAATTTCTGTAGCCAGCTTGGTTGAAATGTTTACTGACAACCACCTACTACATAAACAAACTACACAGTGTGAGAGAGATGTACTTACATATTGTTATTGGAGATATAACTCTCACACAAAGCCATGACAGATAACATGCAGGATGTCAGTATCACTCAACACTGCACTAAACCAATCACAGACATCCCCTAACCAAATGCATAGACATATATACTGAGACTCTTAAAGTCTTCTTCTTCTTCTTTCGGCTGCGCCCGTTAGGGGTCGCCACAGTGGATCAACTGTTTCCATTTCTTCCTGTCCTCTGCATCTTGCTCTGGCACACCAACCACCTGCATGTCCTCTCTCACCACATCCATAAACCTTATCTTAGGCCTTCCTCTTTTCCTGTTACCTGGCAGCTTCATCCTTAGCATCTTTTTCCCAATATACTCTGCATCTCTCCTCAGCACATGTCCAAACCAACATAATCTTGCCTCTCTGGCTTTGTCTCCAAACCTTCCAACCTGGGCTGACCCTGTAATATACTTATTCCTAATCCTGTCCATCCTCATCACACCCAGTGCAAATCTTAACATCTTCAACTCTGCCACATCAAGCTCTGACTCCTGCCTTTTTGTCAATGCCACTGTCTCCAACCCATATAAAATAGCTGGTTTCCCTGCCCTCTTGTAGACCTTCCCTTTCACTCTTACTGGCACTCGTCTGCCACAAATCACTCCTGACACTCTTCTCTACCCACTCCATCCTGCCTGTACTCTCTTCTTCACCTCTCTTCCACACTCACCATTACTCTGAACTGTTGATCCCAAGTATTTAAACTCATCCACCTTCGCCAACTCTACTCCCTGCATCCTCACCATTCCTCTATCCTCCCTCTCATTCACACACATATATTCTGTCTTAGTCCTGCTGACCTTCATTCCTCTTCTCTCTAGAGCATATCTCCACCTCTCCAGGGTCTCCTCCACCTGTTCCCTACTCTCACTACAGATCACAATGTCATCTGCAAACATCATAGTCCACGGGGACTCCTGTCTGATCTCATCTGTCAACCTGTCCATCACCATTGCAAATAAAGGGCTCAGAGCTGATCCTTGATGTAATCCCACCTCCACCTTAAATGCATCCATCACTCTCATCGCAGACCTCACCGCTGTCACACTACCCTTGTACAAATCCTGTACCACTCTTACATACTTCTCTGACACTTCCGACTTCCTCATACAATACCACAACTGCTCTCTAGGCACCCTATCATATGCTTTCTCTAAATCCACAAAGACACAATGCAACTCCTTCTGACCTTCTCTATACTTCTCCATCAACACTCTCAGAGCAAATATTGCATCTGTAGTGCTCTTTCCTGGCATGAAACCATACTGCTGATCACTAATCATCACCTCCCTTCTTAACCTAGCTTCCACTACTCTTTCCCATAACTTCATGCTGTGACTGATCAATTTAATCCTTCTGTAGTTACTACAGCTCTGCACATCACACTTATTCTTAGAAATCGGTACCAGAACACTTTTTCTCCATTTTTCAGGCATCCTCTCACTTTCCAAGGTTTCATTAAACAATCTAGTTAAAAACTCCACTACCATTTCACCTAAACACCTCCATGCTTCCACAGGTATGTCATCTGGACCAACAGCCTTTCCATTCTTCATCCTCTTCATAGCTATCTTTACTTCCTCCTTGCTAATCCACTGCACTTCATGATTCACTATCCGCACATCATCCAACCTTCTCTCCGTCTCATTCTATTCATTAATCAGCCCCTCAAAGTACTCTTTCCATCTGCTCAACACACTCTCCTCGCTTGTGAGTACGTTTCCCTCGTTATCCTTTATCACCCTTACCTGCTGCACATCTTTACTAGCTCGGTCCCTCTGTCTAACTGAGTCTCTTAAAGTAACCTATCTAAATCATTGCCCTCAGCAACCTCATAGATAACACAGATCATAAAAAATATATCCAAGAGTCACACTGACTCAGTTCAAAAGCCAATAAAGCAAACATCCACACAATCCAATATCTTAGTCATAGGTAACTCCATAGTGACACACGTTGATGCATCACTCACTAGGCTGTGGAAAGAAAGTGTCAGTCAGTTACCTATTAAGTGCCAGAGTTTATCACATCACAAATGCATTCAAATCTTGCACCACAAGTAAACATATCACAGTCATAGTCCATAGGGTGCAAATGATATGAGACATACTTCCCTGAACTGTATGAAAATTGACACGATGAAGCTCTCAAAATATGTGTCTTTGGCAGGCATGAAATTAGCCTTGAATAGCATTCTACCCTCACCATGAATGATGCCACAATACAAACAAGATTATTCATTTCAACAGTTTGCTAGGCTGCTGGTGTCATTCTAAGGCAGCACTATATCCATCCATCCACAACTCATTTTTCCCATTTTCCACAAGGGATCGTAGTATCACTTCAACAGTGACGATCATCTAGATCCAAGTTTCACACCACCGGGTGGCTAGCCCTGCATAGCTGTTCTTCAATACCACCCACATGCATGCACACTCACACTTATGGCCAAATTAGAGTGTCCAATCCACCTACTGCATGTCTTTGGAGTGTGTGAGAAAACAGGAGCATCCAAAGAAAAAGCATGCAAATACATGGAGGACATGAAGACTCATCACAGAAGCCACCACAACCAAGAAACAAATCAGAGAACCTCTTGCTATGAGGTTACAATGACTATATATGCGTATCTATATATTTATACCTATATCTATATGTATATGTATATCTATATCGTCTATAGCTATATCTATTTCTGGAAAGAGATAGCAGTCTTAAATGCTTTGCCAGAGATGTCCCAAGGTTATCATATATTGCTGAACAATTTGCAACAACATGCTCTCTTTTTGTTTTTAAACAATGTCAGCCTTCCAGAGCTTCCCAAATAAAACAAAATACACTTAACAGAAAGGAATTGCTGCTCAGTGCTAGGACCCCCACCAAAAAAACTCTCCTTATAAGCACTCCTATAAAACATTGATATATGCATCATCATCATCATAGCGACCTGTACAAGACCAATGAGAGTACTCCAGATGTGTAGGTTTCCAGTGCCTACCACAAGTTAAGGCCTACCACATTAGGTGAAAGCACTAAAGGTGGTAGCGTATTCCTATTCTTAAAAAAATGTTCTCCTTCAGACTCAGTAGACAAGTTAATGACCTAGAGCTTCTCCACATCCAACTTACAATAGATGAAACTGCTTATCATATTGTAGGTAACTACAGGACACACTATGTTATAATCTGCCCATATCTCATACCTAGCCAGTATGACCACTTCATGCATTAATTCAAACAAAATCCTACCAGGAGACTTCAACCACCCCTCCATTAACTGGGTGACTTATACATCCTCAAGCCTGTATACCCAGAAATATCTGTACTTCCTAAATACAAACTATCTGGACCAGATCATCTGCCCCCCCCCCCCCAATCAGGGGTGATAGAATCCAGGACTTTTTTCATTTTCTACCCACCAATTGATTGGGACACAAAGTAATCAAATTCAGCTTAAGACCACAGCTGGAAGCATCTGACAATGCCTCCATATTCAGAGATTATGCCAAAACAAATCTACTAAAACTGAGTTGTGACCTGGCTAAATTCAAAAGCTTCATCCATCTTGATGACCCCACTGCTTATGTAGAATCTTTTACTGCCATTATGTGTCAACATAGTACAAATGAGGAGTTTTATGGATGAACGCATGCCTAGTGATATCTTGTGATTGTTTATAGTCCCCAGCTGTTGAATAAAAATCTGTAAAAATGTTAAGTTGCAGTAGAACTGCAGAGAGAAATCAAGCTTACGTAACATGATGAAAGATCCATCACCCTCTATCACACTTTTCAGATGTAGATATACCCCTCTGGACAGGTTAAATCGCTAAGTAGTTCACATCTAAGCAGGACAGAAAAATGGATTAAGACTTCATTACCACTACCTGGCAGTAAATGATGTGTTAAAGAGCCATCCTCATGAAAATCACACTTTGAAATGGTGTGTCAGAGAAGTAAGGTTTACAAATACATTTAAGTTACACTCACAGTGAAATGTGACTGAAGCTTGTCCAGCATACCGAACACATCATCTCAAAATTTATCTGAGGTGGCTATGCACACATCTTCAACATGGGGTGAAGATACCTAACAATGTGGATGATATCACCAACAATGTGAACGTGGATTACAGTTAAGCATGTACACACATTCAAAACAATGATTTTATATCATGCCAGGCTTCAAGACATTCCAGGAACAAAGGTAATACATTTCAGGTAAATGTTAGGAGTAGGTCCACTCTTCAGAACATGTTGTTACCCTCACCCTCATTTTCATGTGTCCTATCCCCAGTTCTACTGTGTAAAAAAAAATAAATAAAAGTTTGACAGCATATATGTAGTGCAGACTAAATGTCCATTGCATAAGTACAATAACCTGGACTTGTACTTGATTTTCGGTCCACTCTTCAGAACATGTTGTTACCCTCGCCCTCATTTTCATGTGTCCTATCCCCAGTTCTACTGTGTAAAAAAAATAAATAAAAGTTTGACAGCATATGTGTAGTGCAGACTAAATGTCCATTGCATAAGTACAATAACCTGGACTTGTACTTGATTTTCTCATACTTAACTTTGCTTGCGGTGCAATGTGTTCTTGATGTACTGGTTCCATTGCAATGCCAGTGGTGCAGTGTTTGAATCCCATGAAGGTATTCTTTACCTCAACTTATGACAGTGAATTTGTTTACACACTGGAAAACCTCAGACTTGACAGATTCTGAGAATTTATTTTATCCATCCATTCATAACCCCCTTTTCCTATATTTACACATGGGGTCAGGGTGCCACTTCAACAGTGACAATCATCTAAAGCCACAGAAATCATCATATGACACATAAAGGTTGGTATCGTACATCACTGCTGGCCATCAAGGCCTCTTAGGGAATCATTGTTCCCATCCGATAGCAAAAACTGAAACAATAATTATGCATACTCAAAACCTTAGTCGTTGGTCTCTTAATCAAGATTAACATTCTTAAGCTCTACTTACCAGACTGGTCAGTAGTGAAGGCAGAAAAGTACTGCTGCTGTAATTGCATTAATGGCTCAAGTTGATGCTTGTACTCAATTCAATTACACTTGACATGTTTTCTAGCATGAGATGTGTGAAGAGCTTTCAATTGTACATCATAATGAACTCTACAACTACACAGATTCCTTCCATTAACATTTCTACCCTGCCTGGCTTATTTTTGGTTATGTATCACAGTACTACAATATTACTTTTTACAGATGTGCTATGGCAGTTTTACTCACTCAGCTTAACATCAGTTCACATAACTCATTACAGAAAGCCATGATATAGATACATACAGCAAAAGAACCATGAAAAATGTAAAGCCATACTTTAGTTGCATATTTGCACAATAGTCATGTATAATATTCCAGGAATATGTTTGGGTTCACAGCATCTAATGCACGGTTTGTATGGAGCTGTCTTATATAGTTTCACTCCACTTAAATGATAATGATATCAGTTAAAACACAAGAACATCACACAAATTCACAACCAAGGGTCTTGTAAAATACAGCTGCCATTTTTGTGGTCATTTTTTGCGTGATGGTTGGCATTGAATAACATCACTGTCCAGTGATTACTGTGTAGAATTGCCAGATCTCATCTTATGTAAAAAACTCAAAAATAATTATGCATGACCTAATATTTTGCCTTCAGCCATGCAATGCCTCATTTTGCAATAATGCAATGCAGGAATACTGTATAGTGCAACAGTTACAGGGGTGTAATGCATTGAACATGTCTTCATTTGAATATTACCATGTCATTCTGAAGATGTAGCACGTTAACACAGAATAACATTCCAGACATGAGAATATAAAATATGAGGACATAATGACCTATGCACATTTTTATACTGGACCCAACCCAACTTAATTTATTTGAGAAGGTCACCAAGGCAATGGATGAGGGCAAAATGGTTCACACTGCCTACCTTGACCTGGCCAAGGCATCTGACACAATGCCCACTCAGGCATCACAGACAAATTGAAGTGGTTAGGTACAAACCCTTTTGTCACCCACTGGATAGCCAGCTGCCTCACAAACAGGACCCAGGAAGTTAGAATTGGGGAGTCCACCTCTACAAAGAGGACAGTCACAAGTAGAGTCCATCAGGGATCTGTCCTGGAACTGCTCCTTTTTGGCATTTACTACTCTGAAGTCAAGGCCAGTGTCAATTACCTCTGGCTGATTAAATTTGCAGATGATTGTAAATTAAGAACTGTCATTGAATAGTCCCACCAATGCAAATGTTCTTCAGGAAGGGCTAACATGGCCAAATAACTGGGAACTAAATGCCAAGAAATGTATATCAGTATCATTCATGAAGTTATCCACTCGTTCTAATGTCATATTGACAACACACCCTTAAGAGCTGACCCAGTAGTCAAGGACTTAGGGACCCACACAGACAGAAATCTACCCTTAGACCATCATGTGTCTACAGTAGTGAGGAAATCATTCTATATTGTGCAACTTATAAACAAAGGTGTGGCATCTAGGTCCAATGAAGCCATTGTTACACTGTATTTGGCATTCTCAGACCTATCATTGAGTACAGTGCCTCGTTTGGTATGTACCTAACCAGGTATATCCAACAAATGGAATGTCCAGTGAGGTTCCTCACTAAAAGAATACAGGGCATAAGTAACATGTCCTATGCAGTCAGTATTCCCATATTCTGTCTTCTACAGGCTGTTGAGGGAGAGATCTATGACTGGCATACAAGGCATTGTCAGACGCCACTCTGATGGACCTCATGCTTATCCGTAAAACAAACAGTAGCAGAATTACCATTTCTAAAGATTTAAACCTTGCCTTGAAGCAAAATATTAACTGAAAAAAAACTTTCTTGATCATCAGCGTACACTTAACCAATTGCCCCATTATTTCCTACATCATTAAGGTTGGGAGATATTTGACAGGGGCCCTCATAAAGACAGCCATCCTGGGTGGTTTGAGAGTTTTTCTATTTAAATGGCTTTATATCCCAGTGTGTGTTAAGTTAAGCAGGTGAAGAATGCAAGTAATGGGTTGACCTCACTGCTCATTTTTCACTTTCTCAAGGAACTTTGCCAGCATTCAGCCCCACCCACCAGCTGTGAAGCATGAAAGATGGATTCCCTGGTACCAATCAGGGAAATTGCTCTTTCATATATCTACTCCCAAGTGCCCACAACTCTCTCTCTTTCTCTCTCACTCTCTTGATGGATGAGGCAAGTGTGTCACTTCTCTTCACTCCTCTCCCTTCCTACCGGGTGTATATCAGAAGTCCGAATGCTCACAAGTCCAAACACCAAAACATCAAACTGGGAAGTTCGAAGTCTGAAAATAACGAAGTCGCGGAACATCAAATTATTTCCTAGGGAAAGAATTCGGTGGGCCAGTTCCGCTGCTTTGCTATTTCCTCCACTGTGGTGTGATCTTAGAGATGGTATATTTAAGTAGGGGGGTGTAGGGGGCAAAGCTACCCACATTAGAAACAGTATTTAGTGTTCGTGTGTTTCCGCATTTTGTACCGGAACAGCGGATTTTTTTTTCCCTGGGAAAAAAATTGCTGTTCTGAGTGTTCGGAGTATTCAGTTTTTGAAGTTTTGGGTTCGATGTTTCCATAGTCGAAGTTTTGACACTTCGACTATGTGATATAGACCCTTACTACCTGGTTCCTCCAGTATAGACCCTTTCTACCTGGTTCTTCTAATGACAGTCAAACTAATTAAACTTCAGTCACCTGTGTTTTAGTTAGGGTCCATCCCTCATTGCCAGGTAGCCAGGTATTTAATGTAAACACTTTTGCAATCTAAAATATATCATTGAATCTTTGTTCATACTATGCCTTCTGAATGTGATGAAATGTATTATTTCAATCCTGGGTTGTTACATGTTCATTTCTTACATGTACTAATAACCCATCAATTCATCCAGTTAATTAGCACAAACACTTGCTTAATATTTTCCATAATTATAAGTCTAAAATCAGTCCTATACAGAGAATAAAACTCACAGCTGGCAATAGGTGAAGAATATTATTTTGTTATGCCCATCAGAGTGTTGCAGCTGTCTATATCTACAAACCCTCCTCTATCTCACCATTTTCCCTCAGTGCCATGTATTCTTAATCATGGCATGGAGACCCATGTTGTATCTCCCCAGTAACACAGAATTCCCACAACCAGCCAACCAACCAACCAACCAACTTTTATGCCACTTCAGACAAGAAAACTGATGCAATATCACCACTTTTTGCCACTTCTAGCAGATTTCCCCACTCCCCTCAGGCTGGTACCTCCAGCACTCAAATCTGTTAACTATGTCAAGGTTACCTGTGCAGAAGTACATATCTTTATTTTTATTTTTTTCTGCACCAAACCCAAGTTTCACCCATCTTCCCCCTTTAAGATCTGCACATAACCATATTAGAATGGGAATAAACTTTTGTTTATTCAAGCTGAGATCTTGCTTTCTTCAGTGAACAGCTTGACATTATGTACTAGACTATTCCTTGCCTGGCTTATGCTTGCTTAACACCCAGTTCCCTGCACTGAGCTCTTTAGTCAAATACACTGTGGCTTTTCCTTTGTTTTGTATCAAATAGCTACCATCTTATTCATTTTATCAATTTCAGTCTCACATCGATATACATATGTTAGCCTTCACACAACATTTTGTGAGATACAGTGTAAGAGTCATTGCAGAAATCCAAACATAAAACAAAAAAATCTCTACTTAGACAGAATAAAGTAACAAAATAGCAATTTATTAAGACCTTTCTTCCTCCTTCATTGAAAATGGTTTTATTAAAAACCAGCACAAACAACTAAACTTACTCAGTATCTATATTCCACCAGGGAAACAACCTTACTACCCTAGAATGTATACTCCACTGGACATCGCACTCCCTCTCCCAAGAAACTATAGTCCTAGGTGACATCAACATTGACTGGAACAGCATATGCTCACCAACACCCACCAGCCACATCAACCTGTATAACTTCACTCAACTCATACACTCACGCACAAGAATCGACAAGGCCACCAAAAGAGAATCCATCTTGGATTGGATCCTCACTAAACAACCCAACACTGTCCACCAATGTGGGACATTATCTGACTCCCTTATTGACCGCAATCCAACTTTTCTCCTTCGGCACAAACTTAGATATACCAACCCCCCCTCCCTGCTACAAACACGCTCCCAAAAAAACATCCCCTCAGAGCAATTCTCAGGAAACCCTAAAAATCCTGCAATTGGGCCCCCCTAAACCCCTCCCTCTGGATAATGCAGCTGAATACTTTAATTTCAGATTCCTGGACATACTATATGAACTAGCCCCACTCAAAACAATTAGGCTACTCAGCAACCCTGCCCCTTGGCTAGAGAAAACCACAAAGATCTTACTTTAGGATAGGGACAAAGCCTGGAAAATCTGGCAACAACACAAAACACCCAAAACTAGGCAAACCTTTACTGAACTTAGAAATAAAACAAAAAAACAGGTCAAGTTAGACAAACAAAACCACTATATTTTCTTACAAAAGAAACTCAGCAACAACCCACAAAA